>NC_090122.1:1542629-1747629 GCF_023973825.1 Plasmodium brasilianum
GAAAAATGCATGAGTCGTAATGATATATATGTTTGTATGGGTATTGTATATACATAAAGTAGATATATGTATATGTACATATACAAGAATGTGTTTAATTATATATATTATGCAAAGGAGGTTTACATTTTACACAATTGTATGAATGCATGTGCACAACTATAATGGAAGCCCCGCCCTTTGTCGTACTTAAAACGAAGAACAGTATGAGACATGTATATGACAGATTTTAATATGTGTGTATATTTTTTATATATTCTTATTTGACTTCATTTTAAAATTTATCAAAACAAATAAATATTATACACATGGATACAAAATATACTGTTAAATAATAATGTAAATATTTTTATAACCTTTTTTTTTCCTTCCGTTCCTTGTTCAACTTTAATTTAAATATGTGCCTCTCATCATGAATCCTAAAAAGGAGAAAAACGTGTTTATATACCTGAAATGAGCATACATAAATGTACATATGCATAACCATGTACATGTTACATATGTGTGTATGTGCATATATACGTATGTTCACGTGTTGTGTCTATGTAACTGCAAAATCAATTCTTTCTTTCGTCCCCCTGTAAAATTCTAACTTGTAAAAGTCTTTTGTCTTTGACAAAAGTTGTAATTCCTCCTTTAATTTTTTTGGGCGATCATTATTTATTTTCTGTTCTATTTCCCTGTTCATGTTAAATAAAAGGATAGGAGTGTTTTAAATTGAAAAAGTTCGTACGATATGCATACATGTGTACAAGGGTATATGTATATGTATACATATATATATGCGTATGTATTTACGCCCCTATACATGTATGCAAACACACTATCTAATTATGAACGTGTGCATGATACTCTGGCAGTTGCAAGGCGTCCTGTCTCCAATATACGGAATTTAACAAATTTGTTTTTTTTTTTAGTTCTATTAATTTATTATTTAAATAAATACGTAAGTTTTGATCATCTACAATTTTAGCACTGACAAAGATTTCATTGTCTTTGTTTGTTTTCATAAATATATTATCAAAGAAATCTATAAAGTTTGTCCAGTTCGTAAATACTTTGTATACTGAAATTCCTGAGGTTATTATTTTGTGTGATAAATAGGAATACTCAAATATATACTTATATATATTTTTAATATTTATTATACAATTGTTATATTGTAAATATTTAAATAAATTTAAAGCTATGTTTATAGTACTGTAATTATAATGCTCTTGTTTGTAGAAATAATTATAGTCATTACATTTATTATTATATAAACTTTTAAATTTTAATATTTTATATTGTAATGATAAAGGGAACCTTATATTTACATTTCGAATACATTTGAGCAAATCTCTTTTGTTATAAAACGTAGCATAACATACATTGTTGTTTATATAAGGATCATTTCTGTTACTTAAACATCTTATAATTTTTAACCTTCCATACTTGTTCAAGCTTTTTCTTAGTCTCTCTTGAATATATTCATTTGTTTTGTTATTCGGTAAATTTGTTATTTCTATGGTGTTTTCTCCATATATATACATATATTCGTAACTGGTCCCAAAAAAATGAAAAAAAAAAAATGTACACACGCTTAAACATGTATTTATGGGTACGCATTTACAAAAGCAAATACACACACGATCTATGTAGATGGGTATAAAAATGCGTGCGTATGTACTTAAGTATATATATGTGTGCGTGGGTTATGTACGCACGAACAAAAGAGCCAGGGCTTATATAGGGGTTCTAAGACCATAAAAATATAAACACAAATGTATATACAAATATATATATATATATATGTATATGCTGGATGCTACAGACGCATGCGTGTTGGCTCATTCAACAAGGACTCATTATCACCACACAAACATGTACATTTTCCAAAATTACCCCGATTTCGGCGAGCAGTATCTCCAGTCAATATAACATTTTGAGTTTTTTGAATACTGAGGTTGATGAAATAAACTGACATTTAATTTTTTTTTTTTTTTTTTTTTTATATAACACTTTATTTTGCTTCCCCCTGGATATTTGTGAAAAAATCTTTTAAAAAGCATTCTTTTTCACACCTAATTTTAAATCTGATAAAAAACTGCAAATGTTAAACTTTTATATTAACTAGCATTGTGGTTGTTTTAATGTAACGAAATATTACGTAAATAATAGTACAACAGAAATAAAAATTTATTCCCTTACTCCAAATACTGCCCTTATAATACACTTATATATATATATATATATATATATATATATATGTATGTATGTATATGTGTTTTTTTTCCCCCCCTCCTCTCTTCAATTAATGATTACCCATATGGAGCTACTACTTGCAAGGGAAAATGAACAATAGTATTTTTAAACAACATTACGAAATAATGACATAATTTTACAAAAACGTAAAACAAGAATGAGGAGTAATAAATAAAAAACTCTTTATATTAAATATTACTGTTTTATTGTTTTAATGTTTTGTAGTGTAATTATGTATATATATTTGAGAATGAATATAAAAACATACCAATTAATAATGAGTAGCACAGTTTTAAAAATATGGTATGTTAAAAAATGAGGGGTCAATTGAATTTTTTGCACCTTTTGTCAAACATTTTCCAGTTAATTAAAAGTTATAATAAGAAAAAAAAAAAAAAAAATTTAATATATTAGAAAAAAGAATTAAATGAAACTGAAATAAAAAAATTAAACGCTGAAAATCATAAGAAACTAATGAAGAAAAAATAAATTCTCCTAAAGAGACAGCGTAACAGTAAGTGAAATTAGATATACATTTTTAGCATCTTCATTTATATTTTCAAATGGGGGGATAATATAATGAATGAATGTACTTATGCAGAGGGAGAAGTAAAAAAAAAAAGAAAAAAAACAAAAAACAAAAAACAAGAGCTAATTTTCCACTTGTGTGCAAAATAAAAAGTTTCTACCTTTTGTATTTTTTTATGTCGTTCAAGGAACATCCATCCAATCAAATTTTATCATATAACATTTAAAGAATGGTTAGAAAAGCGGGAATATGACGGTTATTTTTTTTAGCTATTAAAAAAGGGATAATGAAATATAAATAATAAATTAAAAAAAAACAATTAGCCAACTAGTGATGTCCAAAATAAATATTAACCAATAAGAAAATAATTTCTGACTCGTTAATAAAAAATTAATATTAAAATTAAAATTAGTATTAAAATTAGTATTAAAATTAGTATTAAAATTAGTATAAAAATTAGTATAAAAATTAGTATTAAAATTAGTATAAAAATTAAAAAAAAAAAAAAAAAAACCTGTCCAACTTAAGCCTTTTGCCAACAATTCTTTGCATACTATTGTTCTTCCACCGAACTTCTAATAACAATTTGGCAAAAGCAAAATAAGAATAAAATGGATAAAATCAGTAAAAGGAAAATAAGAGATGATACAATTAACGATGATGAATATGAAAACAACAACAAAAAAAAAAAAAAAAAAAGTAAAATAGAAAAAAAATCTGTAAATGAAAAGTTTAATAGTAGCCTGAACATTCAGAATAATGTGTTCATAAAAATTATTAACGAAAATAAAAAAAGATTTGAGAGCTCTGGGAACAATGAAAATGTATATAGGAAGCTAAAGGCAAATATAATTTCGTTGAACGTTTCAAATGTCCTAATGGAGCATTATGGTTCTTTTATTTACTATGAAAAAAACAAAATTGATTTTCTTCTACCGGAATTAGACAACATAATTAACTCATCAAATATAGACTTGTTGAAGGAACTCTGCAAATTATCCTTTTACCCAATTTACAATGAAACAGTTAAAAAAAAAAAAAAAAAAAAAAATACGGAGCGTGTATAGTCATTCTCAATATAAAGTGATAATATGTATATATATACGAATTTATGTATATATATATGTATGTATCTATCTATGTATGTATCTATCTATGTATGTATGTATGCATCTATGTATGTATGTATGTATGTATGTATCTATCTATGTATGTATGTATGCATCTATGTATGTATGTATGTATCTATGTATGTATCTATGTATGTATGTATGTATCTATGTATGTACGTACGAATGTATGCATGTATGTATGTATGTACGTACGAATGTATGCATGCATGTATGTATATACAAATATAAACGCACATGCATGTATATAGCTACTTATCAATTAGAGAAAAACATTCGAAATATCAGGCAACGTACTAGATTAACAAAAATTATAAAATGTACAACTTACCCTCTTTGCGAAAATTGTTTATATACAGTATGCAAAACATAGGTAGCGACACGACTTAAAGAAAGTTAAGCAGTTATATATTTTACGCTGCTACTAATAAATTTTAATATATGTTTCCTATTCCCCATAATAGTTGTAAAAGAGTATTTGCATACATCCCAATATTGCACATAATAAATATTTCGTTCTTCCTTTCCATCATTTTTTTATTCTTCCATTACTTCATTCTTTATTCTTCTTCCTTTTTTTTTTTTTTTTTTCTTGAAGCTAAGCAAAAGAATAACAGAATGGTTAATTAAAGATAGAAACCAGAATAAAAATATTAAGGATGACAATGAAAATATAAATATGTCTTACTTGTTTAGTTTAAATATTCTTCTGACATATTTAATTTATAAAAATGATGATTATTCTAATTATTCCTGCTTGATATATCTTAATTTGTTACAAGTATACTTAAATTTAAAAAAAATAAAGAAAAATAATAAAGTTATGCAGGCACATAAGGGTGTAACTTTTCTTCGTATACGTATATATATATATGTGGAGATAGGCAGGTATGTTTATGTGTATATGTAGATGTATATATGTATATTTTATATATTTTTTTTTTTTACGCCTACGCAACACTCGTAGTGGATGCAAAATGATAAAAAAAGATTACAATTTCGTCTTTTCACACTAAAAGGGATTCTAAAGAGATTTTTGTTTTGTTCTTTTTATTTTAACGACAAAGAAATTGCCAAAATAAAGAAGATAGACAACGAGTGTGCAATAAATGGTATAAAAAATATATGAAGCCTTAAAATAGTGGGGGTGAAACACATTTTAAGGCATATACGTGGAGCTTGGATGTGTGTAATATATGTGTATACAACATGTGTGTGCACATATCTATATACCACTGCACAAATGTACAAATATGAGAGTAAAATATGTAAATACGCATTCTTTTTAACATAAATTCGTTCTATTTTTCCTAATTCTTTTATTTGTTCCATTTCTTCTAATTCGTTCTATTTGTCCTAATTCTTCTATTTGTCCTAATTCTTATATTTGTTCCATTTCTTCTAATTCTTCCATTTCTTCTAATTCTTCTAATTCTTCTATTTTTTTTTATTTCTTCTATTTTTTTTTTTTTTTGAAGAAGAGGAGCTAGAAGTTTTAAAATGCATATTTATGTCATTACACGACAGTTTGGAATATATGGACATAAGCAACTTGCTCAACATAAATGACAAAAATTGCATTTTTGAATTGATTAAATTTTTTCTCGATTTAGTGAAAAGGCCTCTAATGCATTCACTGCACATATTATGCATCAACTATTTAATAAAGATAGTAAAGAAATGTTATGATTTTCAATTTTGTTATAATATTAACGTAGAATTATATGACATAGGTCCACATGTAAATATTTTTGTAAAAATTGTAAATTTAATTTTTGCTAAAATTTTATCTATTTTAAAAGATATAAAGAATGATGAGAATACATACTGTATTGATGAAATAAATAATATTAACAGTTTAATAGTTTTGTTTTTTACAAATGTAATAAATAGCTGTATTCGAATCATCATACCACAAGTTTTGTTTAACGATAAACTTAAGCACAGTTACTTATTAACAAATGAGAAGAAAAACGACAAAGATGGCAATACTAAAGATGAAGAAGACTTTGAGGATAAAGTAGTCGCAAACGCATGTAATAGGAAATATAATACTATAGAAATGGAAAATGAGTAGGGGAGAAGACGGGCATATGCACATGTACCTATATATATGTATGAATGTATGTATGTATGTTTATATGTATGTATGTTTATATGTATGTATGTTTATATGTATGTATGTTTATATGTATGTATGTTTATATGTATGTATGTTTATATGTATGTATGTTTATATGTATGTATGTATGTATGTATGTGTGAATGTATGTATGTATGTATGTATATGTACACGTACAACTGGCCCATGCTTCTTATCCAACTGAATAACCCAAACAACCAATTCGCATTATAAACCTACCCCACTATAGAAGACTGCTGTGATCAAACTAATTAGCACTCCTTTTTATTTTTTCATTTTTTTTTTATTTTTCTCCTTTTTCATTTTTACCGTTCTTTTTCAATTTAGGTAACCCGATGTTCTCGTTTATAGAAATATTTATAATTAATAATGGCGATAGACACGAAAAGAATATGTTTATAGATTTGATCAAAATACTAGTTAAAGAATGCAGGAAAATAGAAAGGAAGTATAATATAATGAAAATCATAGATGATGATATGACGATGTATATTAAAGGGAATGATAATAAAAAGAAACAAGACAATTTGGTAGACAAGAATTATGTAAAAATAAGAAAAATAAGCAAGAAGAGAATTGATTCAAGTGCGTCCTTTAATCTGTCGGATGAATACAGTTCTTCGGTTTACTCTGAAACGGAAGGGGAGGATTTCAATGATTCAGATAGCAATGATGCAGATAGCAATGATGCAGATAGCAATGATGCAGATGGCAGTGATGCAGATGGCAATGATGCAGATGGCAATGATGCAGATGGCAATCATACGGATGGAAATGATGCATATAACGGTGGAAGCAAAGATAACGAAAAAGATATTGGAAAGGGAATCAAAGACAATGAAAGTGCGAACGAAGAATGTCAGGAAGAGGCTGAAAAAGGGAAAGAAAAAGAAGAGGGAGAAAGACATGAAAAAGCAAAGAAAGAGAGGAAAAAAAAGGTGGTGTTGAACCAAATAAAAAATAAAAGAAAGTCCGCTATAATAGTTGATAATAAAAAGTATATTATTACATACGAATCGGTAATGGTGAGATATTTAAATATTTTACTAAAATATTTTAACTGCGAAAAATATCAAATAAGAAATATAATCCTTGATTTATTTTTAGCTCTAATAAAAAAAAAGAAAACTAGCAAAAATGAATATATTTTTCAGAATTTGTTTAAATTATTTTTAGAAAGATTAGAAGACCCTAATATGATTGTAAAGGCAAAAGCGTTGTCCATTTTGGTTATCTTAACTAATAGAAAATACCATAATAATATATTAGTATATAAATTTATATTTAATAAAACGAGAGAAAAAATAAATATGTATAAAATAATATCATCCAATATTTATAGTCATAGAAGTAATATAAGAAAATTGACCATACAATATATAGAAGCAATATTTGAAACATTAATAAGTAGAAAATTGAGTTACAAAATTTTTTTAATTTTTATCTCGAATTATTTGTATTCCTTATCATTGGATGCTATGTCTTCAGTAAGAAGGCAAGTTTTATTAACTGTTAATAACTTATTTATAATTGCAAGTGAAGATATATATATAGCTAAAATATGGCTATCTATAATATTTTCTGCAATAACAGATATAGAAGAGACAATAAAAGATGAAGCTATATCTATATTTCTGAACACATTTATTAAGTCATCTTTTCAATGTACTATATTTAATACCAGTGAAAAAAAAATTAAACAAATTTTAGAAAAAAATAAATTATCCTATTTTAAAATAGACACTCACGCGGATGGCAACACTGATGGTCTCCCTTCCCCCAATGTAGTGTATGAATTTGAAGAAAATGAAAATATGCACAAAATAATAAACTCTTCATTTCATGATAACGTAAAAAATAGGGGGAAGTGCATCCATGAACAAGATGAGTTTGTGGAGGGTAATCAGCCTTTTGTTAGGACATTTCGTCCATCGGTACATAGAACTACTCAGCATTCTACTTCTAACAAAATGAGTAACAACAGTTTTACGAAAAATATAGCAGTAGAAATAAAGGGGAAAATTAAAAGTGAAAAGAAAGAAAAAGAGGAGTATGATAAAAATAATGATGGTGTATTGCTTCTAATCAATATATGGAAAAGATACATAGATAAGGACTTAAACAATTTGTTTCTTACCATTTTAAAGGTGATGACAAAATATGACTTGTTATATTTTAATATGATAATATTTTGTTTGAAAAAAAAAAAAAATAATATGCTAGATCATTTTATCCATATTCTGAACACATTTGTATACAATATGAGGTATTTTTCAATCAGAATGTGCAATACTTTTATTCTCGATTTTATAATCCAATTATCAAAACATTATCAGAACAAAATTAATATAGATCACATTTTGTTTCTTCTGAATAGATGTTATAAGATATACCTTATGAGCATAAATGAAGTGGGGAACTATACAGAAATAGGGGAAGCATCTCCAAGCAATAACGACAAGAGCAATAACAAAAATGCTAGTAGGGGTGATGATTATAACGGAAAAAAGAATGAAATGAAAACACATGTAGAAGAAACGAATATAGTCAATCAAAGAAAGAGAGAAGCACATAAAGAGAATGAGTTAGCAATAAATATGGTTCCAAGTGAACAAACAGATATGGATCTCGTGAGTGATGAAATTTTAAGAAAAGAAGATTTAATGTACGAAATGAATGTTTGTTCTATGGGTGTTATAAAAAATATCATGTTAAAATTGTTTACAATTCTTTATAATTTATTAGACAATATTAACGAATTGAATGAGGACTTTTTACAAAAATTGGAATACACAATTTTTCATTTCAACTGTCCTCTATGTTTTATATATATAATTTTAAATATATTAATTAAAAAAAAGAAAAATGTAAATGATTTCATAGATAAACTAAAGGGAAAAATAATTTTTTTTTTTAATAACATTGAAACCCTTCCATACAACACAGTATTTTGCAATGTTTTGGTAACGTTCATATTTTTAATTGACCATTTCAGGAAATCAGACTCGTCGTTCCTGGCTACGGCTTGCCATAAATTAAGGCGGGTCTACGACAACACCGCTAATGATGGTATTAGTGAGAGAAGCGTTGGCAATGTTGCTGTTGGTGTGGATAGTGTTGATAAGGGCACTGGAAGTGCCAGAGAAAGACGTAATGACTGTGGCAGTGGTGATTGTAGTGAGGAGTTCTTCGAGGACCGGTGTAACATTATGGTTAAGAACTGCATTTATCTAACACTGAGCGTTTTGCTGATAGATAAAGGGGTACCTATAAGAAATGAACTATTTTCAAATTTTGAGCGAGATTTAAAAAATAGTAATACTTCGATGAGTATACTTAACAATTTGATTATTTTAACTTACTATATGGTCATAAACTTTGGTAGTTCATGTAACAAATTTGTATTTATTCTATTACGTTTCTTTAAACATGAAAACTCATTTATTCGCTATTTATCTTTTTATATGTTATCTAAGTTAATATCAGAAGACTATGTAAAATTTAATAATCAATTTTTTTTTGGCTTTTTATATTTACTAGCTGACAAAAATGAAGTGATACGAAAACAGTCTTTGTCTGTTTATAAGCACATACTTTTAATGTATAATAAAACTAATTTAATAAATCATATTATAGAATTTATATTTGTCTTAAATAATTTTTTTAATTTTAAGTTAAGTAAACATCTAAGTAATATTGGTAACAGTTTTGAGATAAAAAATGAACAAGACAGGCATATGATATATAGTCTTATATTAGAAAATTTGAAAAATAGTGAAAAATTTTCTTTACAACAAAAACTAATAAATGAATATCTAATACAATATGTATATAATTATGATAACTACTACTTTTCCGAGGATAATTTAAATGAAAAAAGGAACAATAAACGAAGTGTTATTCCACTAAATAATGAAGACAATGAAAGTGCAGTGCTACTTGACGTTTTAAACATACTAAGCTCCAAATTAATGAAAATAAAAATTAAAAAAGATTTCGCCAAATTAGAAGAAAAGAATAAAAATATGAAAATTAAAAATGTAGAAAATAGTGTAAAGGTATTAAATGATCTTATGAAAAATATTTTAAAAAAAAATACTCTACCCATCTTGCTATCTTTGAGATCTATAATGTTAAAGGACAAATCATTTTTTTTTAAATACATGAATGATCTAATTATTTATTTGTGTCTTGATTTTAAAGATTCGCTGGACGATTTAATACCCGATATACATGTAAAGAACGAAATTCAAAACGACTGCCAAAATTTTGTTCATGTAGACGCGATACACCTCCACACAGAACAAGCCGATATATTTAACAAATCCAGCACTAGTAGCAGCGGTGGAAGTAACAGAAGAGGAAATATCAGTAATAACAACAGCAGCGCTAATGTTCACATTAACTTTTTCGAGCTCTCATTAAATCAAATGACTGAGCAGAGAGAGGAAAGACATAGGGAAGAACTATTAGAAAAGAAAAGAGAAAAGGAGAAGCAAAAGGGGAAACGAACGGATTTATATTATCTGCATGACAATAGTTCAAGCGATTACGACGAAGTTACAGATGTTTTGCATGGAATACACAATGGAGAAGAAAATACATCGAAAAAAAAAAAAAAGAGGAAATAAAAAATAAAAAAGGTCTCCTTATGTGGGGTTCGAAAAAAGGAAAAAATTGATACAACATATGCGCTAACATATTTATACAACACGCCCGCATTTTTCCGCGCTCATAGCATGAAATAGCGTATGTACAAGCATAACACGAGAATGTATATGTAGATACGTATGTATGCATACGTATGTGTATATATATATATATATATATATATATATATATATATAGAGAGAGAGAGAGAGAGAGAGAGAGAGAGAGAGATACATATATAGATTTATACATATATAGATTTATACATATATAGATTTATACATATATAGATTTATACATATATAGATATATACATGTACATATAATAACAACCCTTCCTCACATAAGACGACTTGTAATGGCGTCGTATCTATCATGGGCACTTCATTTTTTCTTGACCTCTTTTTTTGTGTTCAAAAACATAAGTTTATTATTAGAAGCCACACACATTTTTTTGGCTGTTTCTTCGATTTTGTCAATTTTAACTAGTTTACTTTTCTGCAAAAATAGAGAAAAAATACGAAAATGGGAAAAATACGAAAAAGGAAAAAAAGGAATTCCTCTCCTCAATGAAAAGTATGTATGAATGGGGATGAGGGGGGTATACAATGTATTCTCTGCATATTTTGCACATATGTATATACATGTACATTAATACAAACATGCATTCGTGCATGCAACCATATGTTTCATCGAACAGCAGATGTGACAATAACAGCAAAGCTATGGCGCCTTCCCTAAAATAAATATACTAAAATATGGCTTCCTCTTGTTACCTTCCTTAAAGTTTTGACGTGCACTTTTTCTGCAATTTTTTTAGGTTTCAATGATTTATTTTTCCTTTCCGTTATTTTACTTTTCTTCACTTTAACTTTTAAGTTTTGCACCATTTTTTTTTTTTTTTTTTTTCTTTCCGCTCTCCCCCTTTTTTTGTTTCTGCTTATATTTAAAAAATGTACTTGCTAAATCAATATAATTTTTGGAAAAGGGAAAAACTGAAGAAAATTAAGTACGATAGGGGTTAACTTTAAAAAAGATAGTAACAAAAATTAATTAAATTAGAAATATCATTAATTGATAGGTCACAAAAAAGAGTCCCAAATGAATAGTTTACAATTAAATATGGTACATAAAATAGCAACATAAAAATATGGTACGTAAAATAGCTATGTAAAAATATGTTGCTAACGAATTTGCTACAAATACGTATAACATATACATGTAATACTATTAGCTTAATTATTAATATATGTATATAACAAGAAAAAAAAAAAAAAAAAGTTAGAAAAAACCGTGTATATTTATTTATAATATGTATTATAGGTAGAAAGCTATCCGAATACAAAGGCAGAACATATTTGCCAAAAATATTTAGTATATCCTTAATAAAAAAAAAAAAAAAAAAAAGTTAGAAAAAACCGTGTATATTTATTTATAATATGTATTATAGGTAGAAAGCTATCCGAATACAAAGGCAGAACATATTGGCCAAAAATATTTAGAATATCCTTAATAAAAAAAAAAAAAAAAATTAATATGCAATACATTCAGCCAAGTGAGTAATATAATTTACAATATTAAATTGAGTACATATGTCGAAAATGTTGTTGCAGTAGCACACTGAAAATTAAGAGGAAGTATTTTTTCTTAATTTTTTTACTCCTCTTTATAAGGAAGGGAAACTGCATGTATATACATAAACATACATTTTCCTATACATGTATTCTGTGTATGAATGGGTATGTGTAAAATAAGAATAAATGCGTACATTCCTTGTACGATGAGTAGCGAAGCCAGCAACAAATATGAAGGAGGGAATTCCCGATTTAATACTAAAGTTTGAAAAGAAAGAAAAAGAAAGGCTGAAAAGAAAAAGAAAAATAAAAACAAATAGGAACAATGTACAGAATAGAGGAAGCCAGAGTTTTATATATTTTCTTTTTTTACATAATAAAAATAAAGTTGTTGAAATCACTACAAATAATTTTGATTTATTAAAAGGCGAAATTATAGAAGTAAAAAAATATACCAGTAACAATAAATTAAAGGGAATAATTTTAACAAATGCAATTAAAAATAATCTAACCAATTGTACTTTTGAAAAATTATATATTTCTTTGTCAAATATTTACACATGTATGCCCATTACGAGTAATTCGAATGAACCCTTAAAAGAAAAAAAAAATATAGCCACTGTTATTATCAACAGCTATAAAATATTAATGGTAAACAAGATATATGAGAAATTTAAAAAAATAGGGGGTCAGCTCATCAAAAGTCAGCAAAATGGAAAGGAAAATAGCATATGAATTAGATAATATTATTGAGTACATTGTGTACAGATATCATAACAAAAGAAACAAGCAAACGAAAAAAAAAAAAATATTAACACCATGAAATTAGATAGTTACATAGTTAGGCGGTTATGTAGCTACTATAAATAACTAGAGGGCGAAAATAAAGTAAAGCAAAAATTAGGACCCGTATATTTTTGCGGGTAAATAATTTTTGCCTAGTAAGTTGTGGAAAATAAAATACATTACAAGGAAGAATAAAGTTATGAAATAAAAAACCATCAAATTTTAAATTAATATTTACGAACACAGTTATAAATTTTTTATATCTCTTTTACGGAAAACAAACCGAAAAAGGTACAAGGAATTGAAATATAAATGATATATATAAATGAAATATAAATTTAGCATTATAAATTGTGTTAATTCAAGGTATAATACCGTAACCTTGTCATAAAAGAACGAAGAAACAAACAAAATAAATTGCTTGATGCAGAAATTTTATAAATAATAAAAACGCACGGTGCAACTTTTTTCTGGTTTTCTTCGATATAAACCCGAATTAAAAATATGTAAAAAAAAAAAAAAAAAGGTTTACCCCATTAATGGAAACATCCAATATATGTATTGGGATAAGGCATACAACAATAACATTTTGTTGTTAAATTAAAAAATAAAATGTTAATGCGAGATTCATATATTGCGTTAATTTATGTTATATATATATATATATATATATATATATACATAATTTATAGCAAGTTAACTTTTTAGTAAACTGGGTTATCTGCATGTGTACCACGTAGTTTCTTCCCATTTTGATTAAGGACAATAAAGCATTTTGGGGTAATAGCATAGAATTTCCTTTACAAGAATTTATGATTTGCTAATTTTTTCTATCTCCACAGCATTCGCAATTTTTGCGGTTTTGACAATTTTGACAATTTTATTTAAAATAATTATTCAACTTAATTTTTGTTTTCTGTAATTTTCTTGTTTGAAATAATTTTTTTTCTTTCCAATTTAAAAAAAATATTTAAAGATTAATAAAAATAAAAGAAAAAAAAGTTTACGTGAATATATGCAAATGTATATGCACATATAAAGGTATAAATTAAGATATATGTAATATTGGAAATATGAAAACAAAATGAAACATATTTATTAATTTTACTTTTTTTTTTTATTTCATAATATCTCGTATTTTTTTATGTTTTTTATTTTGCATATTCATTGACACTGATATAGTTTTTTGTGCAATTTTATTTCAGAAAAAATGAAAAAGATGATAAATAATATTTTGTATAAAACGTTTTATTCAGAAATCCGAATGTTCACAAAATAAAAGGGAAAATGGCTTTTCTGCTTCTGAAGAAATGGAGAATAAGATAAAGCATATGTAAAATGCGCCATGAAATAGTGTGTATATGTTTTTTAGTACGAATATATATACACTTATATAATACATAGACATATATAATATATATACATATATTCAATTGTACGTGTGTGTACTTTTTCATGTACTTGTATATGCGTTTAAATGTTACTTTGGATAATTTGGGAACTCTTTTTTATAATTGTTGTGCTTCTTTAAGGCCCAAATAGCCATTTGCGTAGTAGCTACTACACTGAAAATATAACCTTCAATAAATTGGAAGAAAAATAAAATTAATGTGTATGCAGTTTGTTCGAAGTGCTTCTGAATTAATATACTCTCAATATTTGTGCAATATTTGCACAGTTTTAAGCTCGAAATTGCCTTTCTTTTCATTACCAGTTAATGTATTTATTATGAGAGAAAATATAATCCATATTAACGATTCATAAAAATAATTTGCACATGAAATGTAATTAAAGCCATATCCATGAGGTATGCCCCTGTTCTTGGTACCTTTGCAAAAAATATAAAGTTGAAAGTTTTATGAACAGGTCATGTAGTTACATATTTTTTATGAACAGATTACGATGTAATATATTTTTTATGAAAGGGTCATGTTATTATGTATCGTTCATAAAACTTCTTTCATGTGCACATCACACATATATCATGTGTATTTGAGGCATATATGAGTATATAAAACTATTTACATATAGGTAAAAAGGCATGCAACTCACAATGGTAATGCATATGTAAAATGTTCTACCTCTTGGCCTTAAATTTCTTAATATCAAGTGGCATTTTAAATTCAGAAATTCCAATATCTGCGAAAAGGTGAAATGTCCATACATATATATTAATAAACATTTATATATGTTCAATTATTATACAATATTGTATACTGATTGTATTTATATAAACATAAAGCCATAAAAATAAAATAAATTTTCATTTACACAGAATAATCAAATAATATATATGTGTCATTACAATATATATGTTGAGAACTTACTAATAACACAAAAAAAAGAGAATAAAGTAAAACGGGTTTTGATTCAAGATTATATGGTTTATATAAGGGATGAAATAAATAATATCCAATATTTACGCCACACAAAACCCTAAAAAAAAATATGCACAATGTAATGAGAATATATATATGTGAAAGAAAAGTGAAACAAAAAAAAAGAAGTAGATACAAAATAAATGTAGCAAAAAATATATTTGGCGATAAATAAACATGAGAAGCAGGTATACCAGTAATGCCCGCAATTTATGGGAACCCTTCTTATTGGCATTGTAGCATTACTAAATCGATGAACAAACAAAGACTCGAATTCTCTTTTTAAGAAATGAAATAATAAAAACCATAAGGATAACCTGTATTAATTTTGAACACAAAACAAAACAAATATATAGAGCTATAACGCGATAAAGCATATAATGGAAAGTTATTAATAAGGTTGTTAGAAATCCACTATAACAGCTATAAACTTGAATATTTCACATGAATAAAATAATAAAAAAAAACCTACAGTTGAATGATATTTTTATTTTTATTTGCATGACTATAAATATATTTATCACAAAAATAAAAAAAAGGAAAAATGAAAATCGGTCCAAGATATTCTATCACGTAAACTAATCGCCAAGATATTTGTACTCCTGTAAAAATTAATTATAACACGCAGCATAATATGAATCGTAATGCACAATCATAATATACATTATAATACGCCACAACTAAATGTTCAAATGCTCAAGTCCATACAGTATATCAATAAATGCTTAAAAAATTTGGGCATTTAAAATATGCACATACCCAGATCTTTAAATATTAGTATGTCACTGTCTTTTATTCCGTTTTCATTAAAAGTTCCACTTTTTAAAGTTTTTCCTGCGGCTACAAAAAACAAACGAACAAAAAAAAAAAAAAAAAAATATTATAAAACTGATTATCTACGTAATAAATATATATTTTTTTATTCTACTTCCTATAAATGAAACTCGTTGCATTATTATTTCTTGTGTGTTTTTTTTTTTTTTTTAATTTTTTTAAAAAACATATACTACTATTTCTAAATAACATATACACACACACACACACATTTTTTTGTTCTTATTCGGTAAATCCTCCAGCATTCTGTTTAACTACTTTTATATAATCTATATGCTTCCTTTACCATACGTATGTATATACATATACATATATATATATATATATATATATATATATATATATATATACATTTTTAATACATGTAACAATTTTACCGCTGTCTAAGTTCCACTTTTGCCTTTCCGGATAGTAATGATCTGCAGATATAAGAATAATTATTTAAAAGAGCATTTTTGTGTGTTAATTATTTTGGCTTATGTATATATATAAATATGTATACATATTTGCATACATATTTGTTTTCATGTTCTACTTTATATATTATGAGTAATATGCTATGTGCTATATTGAATGAGTTTTAGTACACAATGCATTTATCTTTTCTTCTATTATATGTTTACTTTATTTTATAATATTTTTGTTTTATTTTATTTATTTTTTGTTTTTTTTACATTTTTTATAATAAATTTCTTTAAACTGATCAACTGTCGTTGACGGACTTATGTCAAAACAGTCTATAAATTTTCCGTTCCTCTTTTTCAGGATTACTTTCATTTTTAATTTTATTTACAATATATATAATCTTTCTTAATCCAGTTTTATTATAATATTTTTGTAAATGTGCGTTATATTTTAGGAATTCTATAATGAATATTCATACATATATCATATATCACTTGCATTATCTTTTATATTATAACAAAAATAAATGAAAAAATTTATAGCATGTATATGAACTTATCTAAACTGAACCTAACACTGAATAATACGGAAAAATATATGAAACAGTGGTGTGAACGTATAATGAATGTTTATATATAATAAACAAATATGTGTATCATATATACAATTTTACAAATATGAGTTATAAATATATATATATATACCCGTTTACATATACATATTTACACAAACACGTTTACATATACATGTACACATATAAATGTTTACATATATAGTAAACATATAAAAATTTACATATATAGCAAACATGTAAATATTTACATATACACTTTTGTTATACGTGTTTACATGATCTGGCTTGTATGCCATTAATTATATATATATATATGTAACAAAATTGAACGCTATAAAAATAAATTAAAAGAATTGTATTTGTTTAAAATACAATTACATTTATTTTTATCTTGCTCATTTTGCTTTTATTACATCGACAAATTTTCGTAATTTCACTTTGTTTTCTTTCTTTCTCTCATTTTTTCTTTCTTTCTTTCTTTTTTTCTCTTTTTTTCCTTTATAACTTCAAAGCCTTTTTTTTTTTTTTTTATTTATTTTTTTAATACATACTTATCATTGCATACTACTGATTACATACTTATCATTGCATACTACTGATTAAATACTTATCATTGCATACTACTGATTAAATACTTATCATTGCATACTACTGATTACATACTTATCATTGCGTACTACTTATGCATAATTATTATTGTATATGTGCCTATCATACTTTGCATATTTATTAATATATTTTTTTTTTATTAATTACTTTATAACACTAAAAAAAAGTGCAATAAAAGAAATCTAAAAAATATGTATACAATAAAATTTACTTTTTAGTATTTAATACTTTTGTACTATCACGTATTTGGTAATGAAAAAATGGCGATTATTAAAAAGAGAGTGCGAAATATAACAGTATAATTAAAATACAATTAATAGTATGATATACAAAATATTATATATGTTTCTGTTTTTTTTTTTTTTTTGTTTAATTTTTTGCTATTTTAAACGATATATATATATATATAAACGATGTATATAAACGATATATGTATATATATATATATATATATAAATGATATGTATATATATATATATAAATGATATGTATATATATATATATAAATGATATGTATATATATATATATTTGTGTGTATTTAGAAAAGATTAAGAATATGGGATATTATTCCCTACACAAATTACACATTATATGTTGAGTAAATTATTAGAACGTGGGGGTTCCCTTTAACAGCTCTTTTAAGGTAGTTTTAACCCCTTTTAGGTTTTTAAATAAGACCCACATTACTTTCTGGCATGTCTGTCTGTGTATTCGTCAGTTTGTTTCATATTTTGTTAATCCTTTGGTGTACTTATATGTATTAATTTAAATTGTTTATTTTCTCCTCATTTTTCAATAATTTAAGGTTTCAGTTTAAACGAGAATTTTCATTTTCGCGTCTTGTTAAAATAGCCATTTTTATTATACTTGAATAATCTGGATGTATGGACTTTTTTTTATTTTTCGTTTTTTCACTTAGTTTGATTTTAAAGATTGTGTACAACATTCAAATTTTGTCAATTCTGAGGAACTAATTTTTGTGTTTTGTTTCTTTTCTTTGTGCTATCGTATTTTTTTTTTTTTTTTATTATTTTTCCTTTTAACTTGCATGACTTCACACCTATTATGAAATTATTATTTTTCATTTTTTCCAGAAGAATTTGTATTTTTTGTTATGCAAAAATAATTGTTATCATACATGTAAAATGTGGCATATTCCGTATTTTCATATGATATAAGGCTTTTGAAAAAAAAAAAAAAAATACAAATACGAATACATATACGTGTACATATACGAGTACATACACATATACCTTAACATGTGTGTGTCCGTACTTAAGTACGTTTTTTTATTTGTTATTCTTTTTTGAAAGTAGCACGAAATAGTCATTTAATCTGTTGTTATTTTTCAACGAAGCGTGTAAATTTGTATATCACTCTGGTTATTACAATCATTAACAACGCAAAAAGAGAAAAAGAAAGCATACTGTGCCCATAAAAATAAACAGAGAGAAAAATTGAGCTATCACAAATAATTGTAAATCTTTAAAAAGATTTTCCCATGCCTTTTGCATAACCTTATAACATTTTATTTATTCTCATGAGGAAATTTAAAATTCCGTTTTTGTGAAAATTTTATATCTTAATGACTAAAAAAAAAGAAAAATCGTATCAAAAGAAAAAGAATATGTCATATAGATTCCTAAATAGACAAAAGTAAAAATACGACCTTAATTTTTTTTAGGAAAATAAAAGAATATATAGTCTGTCAAAAAGTATCTTTTGTTTTTTTATTTAAAAAAAGGGGGAAATGTTATGTAGATTTGTAAAATTATGTCATTTTGAAAAGTAGAACTCAACTATAAAACAAATACATAGAATCAGACAAGTTTATTTAATTAATTTTTCTTTTTCTTTTTCCTTTTTTTTTTTTTGTCGCACTTCTATATCTTTTAAATAATATTTTTTCCAAACGTTACAACATGAATTATTGTTATTGTTTATAATGTTTAACATTATTTTAGGTGATACGTATAATTACTGGGAGCTTTATCTAATTTGTTATCGCATAAGAGATAAGAGTGAAAAGTATGAATTATATACATCTAATACCATCTTACCATAACTTTGTTATTTTACGTATACATATATGTGTGTACATTTGTGTGTGCGCACAATTAAATGCGCCTTTGCCTGCATGTGTGGTTAAATAAAATTATAAAAATAAGAGCTGCCTATTCTAAGTAGCTTTATGAAGAATATATTTACCTTTTAAAAAGTAAAAGGAACGCTTTGTTTATTTTATTTCTTTTTTTTTTCTTTTTATTTTTCTTAATCTTTCGAGCCCTTTAGTGTTACAGTACATTTATAAAACAATTCAAAGTATTACTCTCACTTTACGCATTGTAAATATTCCACCTGTTTCTGGTACTGCAAATATTTGACGATTAATAGTAACATTAATTATAATATTAATTGTAATATTAATTATAATATTAAGGGAAATGTCAATTGTAATATTAATTATAATATTAATTGTAATATTAATATTAACATTAGTATTAAAAAAAAAAAAAAAAAAAAATACGCGTTTCTCTGTTTTCGCTATTTTTGTCTTTTCAGTTTTAATGAAAAATAATAAATTAAATTTTTATCAAAAAAAAAAAAAAATATAATATAATAAATTTTATATATAAAGAAAAATATGCAAAACTGATATGGCATACGATGTTATGTTATTCATTACATGTAATAATAAGTTAAAAGAAGTATATTTAACACTTATAACACTACATGAGTAATTAAAAAAGAAATTTCGCTGAAGATGTTATACACACATAAAATAGTATTTCTTGTTTTCGAAAAATTTCATTTGAATGCTGAAAATAAGAAACGAAAATTACGTCACTCAAGGCCTTAGCGTCGAACATAAATAAGTAAATATATAAATACATATATACATATATACAAATATATATTTTGTACGTATATATATGTATGCCAAATAAAATACAGCAGCAACAATTATTATCTGATAAGAGTAACAATTCTAATTGTTTCATTGATTGCTGCATTATTGCCTTTTTAAGAATTTCTTTTTTTTTTAGTAATTATGTATTATTATAGCAAGCTCGAATACATATTACTTTCATATATATGCGCCGTGAATATATAATATATGTTTAAGTACATATACATATATCTGGTGTAACAAAAGAACTATATACAATTATGTGCACAGGGCGGTATTTTATTTTATTCTGTTTTGTTTTTTTTTCTTTTTATCTATAGTTATTTGTGTACGTATATACATATCAGTACTCATTTGAAATTCGCCTTTTTATTTGGCTACTCATTATTACCTTATCACTTCTTTACGTTTTTGTACGTTCATAAAAAAAAGAAAAAAAGAAAAAAAAGAATGAAATAGAGCAAAATATTTATGAGCAGCTAACGTAGGGATAAAAAATGGCCCAACCGTGAATATCACAATCGCAAGTTTAACAAATATAATAAAGTAAAAATATATAAGGAACAAACAAAACAGGAATAAATAAAACAGGATTAAACAAAGCACGAATAAACAAAGCACGAATAAACAAAGCACGAATAAACAAAGCACGAATAAACAAAGCACGAATAAACAAAGCACGAATAAACAAAGCACGAATAAACAAAGCACGAGTAAATAAAGAAAAAATAAAAATAAAAAGGGAAATTACACGTTTGCGAAAATTCCGATTTCACTAATCTTTTAACGTATGTGTGATATTATTAACAATTCGACAACTTTTCGTGTATTTATTTTTTTTGTATTTTGAAAAATGAAAAGCTTAATTTTTAATTGTGTAATATTTATACGTACACTTAAACACATTTTGAACAATAACGGATAGTACATTATTTCACAATTCTGAAATTTTATTATATAAATAATAGAGCTTTTTTAAAAAATGCTTTGGTTTTAAAATACGGTATGTGTATTCCCTAATTATTAATGCAATATTTTTAATTTTGCTTGTTTGTTCACCTGTCTATCCTTCTGTCTGTCTGTTCGATTTTTTTTTTTTTTTTTTTTTTTTTTTTCCCTTCGTTTGCTTTATAATTATTTAAATGATGTTAAATTAAAGAGAATGATGGATAGTGAATATCATGATGTTCTTGATAGAGCAGATGAAATAGAACGAGTAGGTGATTTAAGTTGTAATAAAATTAATGACAGTAATAGTTTTACTAACTCTAACTTAATTACTTGCGATAAATTTTTTAAAAGCAAAAAAGAAGATGAGGAAAAAAAAGACAGCGGTATGGGGAAAAAAAAAAAAAAAAAAATTGCGTGTGTGTTTGCATTAAATTGTAATATGCTTAAATAGGAGAGGCAGCATATACATCAGGTGCGAATACCATGTGTACACATATATATATATATATATATATATATATGTTTATGTACATATATGCACATTCGCAGACCTACTCACGCAATCGTTAATTGTCTGTATGTTCATTTTTAAGTGCAAATAATACTTTGCGAAGGAAGGAGAAAATGCTTTTTTTTTCCACTTTAAAATAATATATATATATGTGTGTGTGTGTGTTATTTTGTACATATAAGCTTATGTATTTACATATATATATATAAATGTACACATCAATACACACACCGAAACAGACGAAAAAGACGAAAGAGACGAAAAAGACGAAAGAGACGAAAAAGACGAAAGAAACGAAAGAGACGAAAAAGACGAAAGAGACGAAAACATTAATCCCTATGAGGTAGCCCCAAAAAGCAATAGTAGCAAAATGAGTAGTGATAATAATGCAAACTTTGTAGACGAAATAAAAAGCAATTGGAGTAGAAGCGAAAGTATTAATCGTTACAACAACATAAGTGATAGTCTGTCCAAGTTGAAAACTATCATAAAATATGAAAAACAAAAGGATGATGTAGAAAAAGGTGGAGAACAAAAAGCAAGTAAAAATGAAGAATATATGTACAATAGAAATATAGAGCATAATACGAGTGAACATGGAATATTCAATTTATATAATGGGGAGAAAAGTATACATAATAATACAACTACGTATGCTCAAAAAGGTGTAAAAAAAGCAGACAAAAATAATAAAGAGAGGAAATTATTAAGAAATATTGCTAAAGCAAATTCATTGAAAAAAATAGAAAAGAATATAAACCTTTTGTTAGAATCAGATGATGAAAGTACAAGTGATATAGATGCTAATAAAAATATAAATGAAAAATACACCTATGGTGAACGGGTAGCTGAGTTTACAAATATACCTCCGTCTGTGATAATAAATAACTATAGGAAAGAAGCAAGTAGCTTTGATAACACACTTGGAAAAAATAATTTTTTAGGAAGACATGCAAATGAGAATGATCAAAGTGATAATAGTTACTGTTATTACAACAGCCGTAGTGATATTGGTAGTATAACGAATGGTGAAGTTAACATTACTAACAAGAGAAAGGAGGTTAACGTAATACCATATAATTTTTCGGAGCAAAAAAGTATGGTAGATAACTATTTGATTAACACCTCGTTAGATATACCGATAACGTCTGCTCAAGGTTTCAAAAGGGAATTCAGCTTCGATTGTTACGGAGAAAATGAGAAATACAGCAATGCATACGCAAATGGTCGTAGAAGTAATGGTAACAATAACGATGTTAGTAGTAGTAACAATATTAGTAGTAATAATGTTGGTAGTAATAATGTTGGTAGTAATAATGTTGGTAGTAATAACGCTAGTAGTAATAACGCTAGTAGTAATAACGCTAGTAGTAATAACGCTAGTAGCAATAACGCTAGTAGCAATAACGCTAGTAGTAATAATGCTAACAGCAGTAATAACAATGCTAACAGCAGTAATAACAATGCTAACAGCAGTAATAACAATGCTAACAGCAGTAATAACAATGCTAACAGCAGTAATAACATGAACAGTCTGAATATCAGCAGGTTTTCCCAATTTTCCAACATCAACGAATTGGTATTAGACGACAGTAACACATCCATTAGCTCCTTTACATTTAACGGTAATATAAGTAACACACTAAGTAAGGACACACATAGGAGGGGTAACGGAAGTGAACATAATCATTTAAGCAGTATGTATAGCGATAATTATATAAAGGACGACGATAATGATAATGATTATGATGAAAAAGTGACAGGGAAAAAGGAAAATTTAGCAGAGAAGAAAACGTTAATCAAGAAGAGAAAGTCCGATGTAAATTTTCCGTTGGACAATAATAGATATAATAGTTGTAGATACTACGGAAGCAGCCTTAAAGTTAATAATAACAATTTAGCTAATAGTAACAAGAACACATTAGGAAACAGTCTTAGGGGGAGTTTAAGCAGCAGCCACAGAAGTAGCATACAAAATAGGCATGTAGATAGCTTACAACATAGCCACTCTGGAGACCTACAAAACAATCATACGTACTTGATTTCTGAGAAAAACGTGATAATGGAAAATATCTTACCAGAACATGTATATTCTCTTCAAAATAATGCAAGAATAAACACATCTACCAACGGAATAGTAAATGAGCCAAACTCGAACAGCTCCAGTGTAATAATAACCAATAATAATAAAATCAGTGCACATGAAGATAATGCAAATTGTTTTAATAAATTTGATTTAAGTCCGAATAGACAAATTTCAAAAAGAGAGGCAGCTAAATCTAACGCCGACCTGAATGTATCATTTGCGCAGTTGAATAGCAGTCCTAATGTAAAAAAAGATGATTGTGCAAAAAACAATAAAAAAAATATAAATGTAATGGCAAACGTTGATTTTGATAATAATATATTCAAAAATTTTAATAAGGAAAAAATTTTAATAGAATCTCAAAAAGAAAAATGTAATTTTAAAGCAGAAATGGTAAATGATATTGAAGCAGCGGCTAGGAACCCAATTAATGATGAGACCGATAGAAAAAATATGAATGAAATTTACAAGAAGATAAATTCTATTTCGATGTTGAATGATCTTAGTTTGAACAAACTGGAGAGTCTAAACAGTAATATCATGGATTTATACATGAAAAATAATTACGAGGATAAATTTCTCGATGATGTTATTTTAGATGATAGTATTTTTATTTCTTCAAATAATTTAGAAAGAGATAAGACATTATGTCTTCATAGTAGTAGTAGCAGAAATAATGAATATAAAAATGGGCATTCCTTCTTGTCAGAAACTGGTGAAACGGACAGTATTTTCAAAATTTCATTTAGCTGTAATGAAGATATAACAACACTGTCAAATAGTAAAAGAAATAACATGTTTAGTAACAGTTTAGTACTGAACGAAATAGCAGCAAAACAGATGTACCAACAAAATGGGAATACAGAAAAATGCAATTATGATAATGCAAGTCAAATGAAAAATGATGATAATCTATTTTATAACAGCGAACACAAGTTATATTTTAAAAAAACATCTATGCTTTCCATGCCAGAACAAGAGCAAAGAATGAGGATCCCTGTTCATGCTTCCTTAAGCGAACAAGAGGGGAAAATGGAAGAACAAGAAGCAATGGAAAATGAAGAGGAAATGGACAAACAAGGAGTAATGGAAAATAAAGAGGAAATAGACACACAAGGAGTAATGGAAAATGAAGAGGAAATAGACAATCAAGTAGTAATGGAAAATAAAGAGGAAATAGACTCACAAGAAGTAATGGAAAATGAAGAGGAAATAGACACACAAGGAGTAACAGAAAAACAACAAAACAATAAAAATGGCGTACAAAATGCACAGTATAATGTGGGCACTTTAGAAGCTCAGTTGGACAAAAATGTATGGTTGAAAAATACCATGAGTCTTCAAAAAGATTATTCTCATAATACAAAAAATAGAAAAGCGGAAACGTTTTCTGTTGAGCAATTGTCCAAGTACCCAACGGATGTACTGATAAGAGAAAATAATGTTTTTCTAACAAATAGTAGTCGATCATTTACCAACAAAACAGATATCATAAATAACTTCTCAAATTTTGAGACTTATAATTATGAAGACAAAATGATGAAAAGTGAGTTTAAAAAATCGTGCAATTTAACTTTGTTAAATACAAGTGGAATTTCTGACCAAGGCAAGGAAATTTTGAGTAACAACAAATATACGAATAAGTTACAACAAATATCTGATATTCATAAGGAAGATTTAAATTATATCAAATTAGATCACATGCAGGAGAATACTTATACAAATAGCTCAAGCAGACATAATACTATTATTAATTGCGATCAGGAAAAAACAGCAAATATACAGGAAAAAACATTAGATGTACAGGTAAATTCGCCGAATTATGATAAAATTTTTGACAGGAAAAAATCCAGCGTAGTCGATACTAATCATAGTATATCAGAATGTATAAAAAGGAAAAGAAGTGAAAATGACTGTAACCAACTAAGTGTTAATGCCATTATGGCAAATACGAGCATTTTTGACAAGACAAACACATCGAATGATCATAAGTTGAAAGTACGGAATAGGAGCAATGAGAAGGATTACGAATGCAATATTAGTGGAAAGGTCACTATCAGTCAAAATAACAACAATAACAGGTGCTATTCTATGGAAGGTGCATGCAAAAAGGGGAGTAATGATGGATCGGCTAAAATTAATGCTATTCTTAGAAGAGAAATATATATGAAAAGTAGTAACAGTGAGGAGGTGGCTACTAAGCAGGGGGATAAGGAAACGAATTGTTCAAATGGAAATGGAAAGAATGAAAATGTTAGCGTATGTGATGATATAATGTATGAACGGCGTGATATTTCCGATGTAGACAATAATGAAATGGAGCATAGCGTTTCATACAACGTCAACGAGAGGAATGACGAAGGGGGGAATAATTACAAAGAACACACTGCTGAACGTGCTAAGAATAAGAATTCATTTTCATATCAAAATTTGACAAGTTATGTAAGTAAAAATAGTAATATAAGAAGCAGTAGTTGTATAAATCAAAATAGCATGCATTGCAGTAGTACTAAGGAGCATGCATATAACTGCAAAGACAGTACTGACAACATTAACATTTCACAGTTTTCGATAAAATCAAGGGGATGTCAAAGGCGGTCTTACTCGAATTTGTCACATGGTAGGAATTTTGACGTTATTCAGAATGAAATGGCAGCAGGCAAAAAGGAGGTAGCAGCAAGTGAAAAGCAGTTAGCCGAGAGTGAAAAGGGGGTGAACCCCTTTGAGGGGCGTAAGGTTAGCCAAGTATGGAAGAACAAAAGCAAAGAGGATCTTATCTATTTGTCCTATCAGTCTAACGGGAATGAAATTAAACAAAGTACTATGAGCAGCATGTCTGATATTTTAAATTTTGGTATTAACAACAATTCTGCTGTTTTTTTTTTTGATAACATTCATAATTCATCAGAGTATGCCACAATTCCAAAACCAATTCACAGTTCATATTTTGATGATGAATGTAGGTTGTCACATGTAAAAGAAGAAGTAATGAATGTGGAAAGTTCACTACAAGATAACAAGAACAATAGCAGTAAGAATAATATAAACTATTGCAAAACTATACCTTTGAATGATGTTAAAAGTTTCATTATTAACTCGAGCATAAATAATAGTTCTTGTTATCAAAATGATGTTAGTCAGAATAAATTAGAAAATAATATGCCTTTGCTTGATAACATGAACAGTAGGAGCGACCATGTTACTGTGTCTAATCTTATGTCAGTAGGAGAAAAGGGAGTAAACATTAAAAATGAAATTTTATATGATAAACTATTAACTAGAAACAGTAACAGTGTAACAATGAACGGAAAAAATGAGTGCAATATAGGTACTAACCTTAGTATCGTCTGTGCAAATAATGACGGTAATAAAAATAGCCGTATTGATAGTAATGAATGCGAAACAGAGCAAAAAAAGCACATGCATAGTAGCAGCTTGTGTAATGCTGTGAATAAATTATATACAGAGGATACAAATGCTCAAGATGATTTAAAAGAAGGGAAAGATAATATGACATATAAAAAAAAAAAAAAACTCCAAGTGAGCTATCTAACGATATTTTAGAAGTATGTAGCACTAGTTACTCTTTTGAAAAATGCGAAAAAATGTATAAACGTAATAACCAGCGAGAAAAAAAGGATTCACCTGAAAGCAGAGAGGATATCAATGCAGACGGAAATAAAAATGTAGGTAATGAAAGAAAAGCAATAATGTGCAGTTCCTCATGTAATAAACATAGAAACAATGAGATGAATAATCCTGTCAAAAGGGACCAACGTGATGATGATAACAATAAAAATGGTTCATGTGATGTCAAAAATTCATTTTTTGAATATATTGATGAAAAAAATAATTTTTTTCTAATGAATGGTGAAGCGAGTAAGGAAGGGATATCGAATAAGTTTAAGCATATCTATACTTTTGCCCCATTAGAAGAAAATTGTAAAGACTCAATAAATTACAAAGTGGAAGAATTCAGACGAAACAGTTATGGCACCTCAAATGGGAAAGGCACTGGTGTTGATACGGGTGATACAAGTCGAGAAAAGAGGGGAGAAGCAAAATCCGATAGCGATTATTTAATCGATGGAAGCGAGAAGAAATATGATCACCATGAAAGTAGTTACCTAAAGAGTTGGACGTGCATTGACAGCAACTGCAATAAGGTGGATGGAAATTATTCAAATAGGAAAACAAGTCAGAGTTTTAAAACAATTGATGATGCCTATGGCAGTAGAGCGGTACATGAAGGAGGGAAAGAGTACGACGAGCAAAATATAAAGACTGATATTCTCTGTGAAGGAAATTATAGAAATGACTCCAACTATGGAAGTAAAACCAACTATGGAAGTAAAACCAACTATGGAAGTAAAACCAACTATGGAAGTAAAACCAACTTTGAAAGTAAAACCAACTTTGAAAGTAAAACCAACTTTGAAAGTAAAACCAACTTTGAAAGTAAAACCAACTATGAAAGTAAAACCAACTTTGAAAGTAAAACCAACTATGGTAGTAGTATCAGCAATAGACTTGAAACGAACAATATTAATGGTAATCATAGAAACAATTCCAAGAACGTAAATTATGGATTGACTTATGCAAACGCAGATGGTGCTAGTGATGCGTGTAATAAGGAGAACATATTTGGAAACTACTCCTCTAACATTTACGAGAATGATAAGGTATTAAATAAAGAGTTTTATGATGATGATGATGATGAAAGAAGTAAAAGCAAAAGAATAGATATGGTGTACTATAACAGAGGTGAATACAGTTGTGAAATAGATAGTCCAGAAATGAATGAAAACATGGAAAAAAATTATTACACAAGAAATGTGTATTTGGAAAATAAACAACATAATGAGAATAATTACAACGAACAAGATATAAGAAAAAAAAGAGAAAAAAAAAATGAAAGTAGCCATTGTAATAATAATAATAATGATAATTCTATTACAACGAATAATAAAAATGGTGACTACAGAAAGAATTCCATCGAATTAAGTGAAAAAATGAACCATAAGAATGGGAATGCATTAAATAAATATTCAACAAATGACACAAATAATATTAATGAAAAGGAAATAAAATCAAAGGTACCTAACTCTGAGGATGGAAAAAAGAACATATATGATATTATGCATAATGAAAAGGAAAAAAACAAAGGAAAGAATTTGATGATGAATAAAAATAACCAAAAAATAACAGGAGATAATAATGTATATATAGAAAATGGTGTTAATAATAACAGCCATTACAGAAGTCGCACTATGTATGCACATGAAGAGAGAGGTAGAGAAAATATTTATCTGGGCCATTCGTATACCGTTAATTTGAACAGAGAAGAGGAAGTAGAAATAGAAAGAGAGAATGAAAGTAAAAGAGAGAGAGAGATAGAAAACGAAAGAAAGAGAGAAATAGAAAACGAAAGAAAGAGAGAGATAGAAAACGAAAGAAAGAGAGAGATAGAAAACGAAAGAAAGAGAGAGATAGAAAACGAAAGAAAGAGAGAGATAGAAAACGAAAGAGAAAGAGAGATAGAAAACGAAAGAGAAAGAGAGAGAGAAAGACAAAGATCCTGTTGCGGGAATGATACCACTTTGAAATACGAGAAAGAAGATAATACAATCGAAAGGGCAAATGATCAAATGAGTGTAAACGATTCTTTCTGGAGGAATGAAAATAACGAAATAAAGTCAGACGTAGCAACTGCTCAGAATGTTTGGAATGTACCGTACAATAATAAGGAGGTGAACTATTTTGTGGAAGATATATTGATGGAACCATATAATAAGAAGAAAATATATAAAGAGAATAAGAAGAGATATAAAGGCGAAGAAGAATATTATAAACGTGGCATAAAGGGGAATATTAATGATGTTGTTATGTATGATAATTTTAGTAGAAATAGGAAAAACAAGGATGATCAGATCTATGACGTGCCAATGTATAATAATAAAATAAATTCGAAATATTATAATGAAGGGAATAAAATATTTTATGACCATATTCATAATAATTTTGACCATACAGCGAAACAAAATTATTATTACGATTATGATCATCATCAGCATCAGTATCACTATTACGACTGCGATCAAAATTATGAGTACCGTTATAATGACAATGATGCAAATGATTATATGAAAAAAAAGGAAACCTATGTTGTGCATAAGAATTATGAACCGAATGAAAAATATGAGGATACAAATTCCTTCATTTCAGCTGAAAAAAGAAAAATAGTCGAAAAATCCAAAACGAGTGTAGGTACTTTGGAGAATTATTTTCATAAGGATAAGAAACATTCCAATATAGAACTTCCAACGGGTAATCTTTCAAAGGAGCAGTATCTAAGAGCTCACACGTCCTCCTACCTAGAAAAGGGGAATGAAAACAAAAGGGAAAAATATAACGATAGTTTTCTTCTCAAAAATGAAAATATACAATGCGGTACTAATAAGGACAATACGTATTATAATAGTAACATTGTTGATCTAATTAATATGAACTATCTGAATGGTTATGGGAACGAAGCGAACATGAATGGGAATGAGAATGGGAACGCAAATGAGAATACAAATGCTCATGAACAATTCAGAATAAAAGGAAACGACAATTTATATGACCATGCAAATTATCATCAAGAGGTCGAAGAAGTAGAATATAATCAAAATAGATATACATCCCAGGGAAGTAAATTTCGCGAATATCATAGAGAAAATGATGGAAAAGATAGTCCACCTTATAAACGTAGTAGTAGTAATAATGATAATAATGTAAATGCGTTTACACCTCCTTTTATATATGATACGAAATATAAATATGAACAAAAAATTAATTATGATAAAGGGATAGACAAAAGAATAAGTGAAAATGCTAAGAGGAGGAACTACTCAAATGATGTTAATTATGACACTCCTTTTAGAAAAGCTAATACGAATTATGAAAATTATAAATTCACTAGTGATATACACAATGAAAATTACGACAATTGCTGTATTATGCACTCTGATGGAGCTAGAATAGGCAGGAATACAAATTACATTGGGACCTACAATAATGCAGTGGTATATCGTCATGCAGATGTTCAAAGTTACGTGTGGGGTAATGAAGGAAGAAATGGGCATGCTAATTTTGACAAAAGGGAGAATAACACTGAACAAATTAGTAGCAGCAGAGGAAATAGTAGAGGGAATAATAGAAGCAAGAACAGAAGCAGTAATATCAGCAGTGTTAGTGTGAGCAGCAATAATAATGAAATTTTGTATGATATGTGTCGTGAACATTTGGACACCTTGGGGAAAGAGAAAAATACACAAGTGCTCAGCAAAATAATGGATGTTATGATGAATATACAGAACGACTTGAAGGACGTAAAACACAAGTTAACTAAAAAAAAGAAAAAGGAGTTGAATGAGAATGAAAATGAAAATATAGACAAAGAGACAGAAAAAAGGAATAATAATGAATCATGTATAAAGGGTGATAATATGTCATCTAAACATCAGAGTAAAAAATGCTTAACATTTTTGAAAGAAGAAAATAAAGTAGATGAGGGAAGGAAGGATGTAGCATTAGATGCCTACTCAAAGGATGGAAGATCTATTGATAAGGAAAGCAAGGAGACGAAATTTGGTAGCGATGGTAGTACTACACCCAATAATGGATGCAAAGAGGATAAAGGAACGAAAGAAAAGGATACGTACGAAAAGAACGTCAACGAAAAAGGCACATACGAAAAGGGAAAAATTCTAACGAAAGGTTTTTCAAAAAATGGAGTAAACGATATCGATAAGGCTTTGGAAAATAATAAAAACCATTTTAGTAAAAAACAAAGAGAGGAGTCAATAGATCAAAGGAAAAGGAACATAAATAACTTCACTATAAATAAAGAATTATGCACAAGTTTTAACTTAGTGTTAAAGAATTTAAATTATGAGAATATCGATGATTCAGTTATTTGCAAATCGAATAGATTATATTTATTTAATAAATTTTTTACCTCTTTGTTTTATAAAGACAGTACTAGGACACATAATTTTATTATGTTTAATATTTACAATATAGAACAGAAAAGACAAACACATAAAGTTTCTTTATTTCAAGAAAAGGATTATTATGACATGTTTCATTTGGCTTATAACAACTTATTATTTTATGCTTTTGACTGCTATAAATTTTATCGACATATAAAAAATAAATTTAAGGATACATATAAAATTTATGAAAATTCTACTATGTGTTTATATATTAATAATAATTATGAAACAAATTTAATAAATAGAATTTTCATTGAGCAGAATAACTATAACAACAATGTATACCACTTGAATGAAAAAAGAATATTGAAGACTTCAACTAAATATTTCTTGGATCATTTCTTATCCTTAATAGATAAAAAAATTAATATAAAAAATATAATCCCATTAATGAAAAAAAGTAATTATGAATTAGATCAAAATAATTTATACTTCTTCATTTCGACCTTTAATTTAATGGACAAAATTTTTAGCGATTCAAATGGTTTTGATTGCAATAAAAAAATTTTTGAAAAAAATTCTCCTAATGTAAAAAATTTCGCAATTTTTTTTAAGTTCATAAATGACGCCTCTAATTTTTATGACTCATTCATTAGTGGGACTAACGCGAATAATAGTGGGAACATTAGCACAAATGCTAATAATAACCCGAATGATATTCCTAATGATAACACAAATGGCAGTGAAGTACACAGAGGCTGTTACAGACTAATAATTGTAGCCTTACATAAAGGAAAATCGTTCAAGTACAACAAATTGTCCTTTAGTAGTTTTATGAAAACGAGGGATAATGAATTACACAAATATTACAATAATTACGACTCGATGTCTTTTGAAAATAACACCGTAATACTTTTTAACCTGTCCTATGCCGTTCCCTTTTATTATGTAGAATATTACAAAAACTAGGGAGCGCATGTGTGTAGATATACCTACATACATGCATACACATACACAATTATATATAGATGTCTGCTTGTACTTAGGTGTACATGCATATATAAATTAGCATTTCTCTTCACAGCTTTACTGGTGACAATGATCATATAGAATATTAACATGCCAGAACATTAGCCCTTATGCGTGTAGGGAAATTATCTGCATATATGTATATATGCACGCACATATACTTGCATGTATACATATGTGAGCTCTACTTTATATATAAACACTGCGATCATTTGTCCTAATTTGTGATAACTTTTTGTTATTTTGTACAATTTTCGATCATTTTTATGTTTTTGATGTTTTTGGTATTTTCTACGTTTTTTATTTTTTTGATGTTTTTATTTTTAAAATTTTTTTCCTTTTTTTAATTTTTTGTACAAACGCCTTTTTTTTGGACATTTCTCTTTAAATATGCACTTTTTTATGTACCCTATTTTACATTTTTTTTTGTGAGAAATATTGGTTTTTATCTTTTTTTTTTTTAATACTTATCCCTTTTTTCTCTTTTTTTTTAATTAACTTATCGTCCATCCCTTTTTTACCCCTTCCCATATTATATGTCTTTGTTTCTAATATTTTTAAAGTTATACGTGAAATAAAAGTATAAGTGAAAATATATTTATATATATGTATAAGTATAATAAAAAAAATTTTCTGTCTTCTGTAATATGTTGTTATGAACTTTTTTTGTTGAAACATTTGCGTTATCCTTTACCTTTACTTAACAGTACGTATATGTTCAAGTATGAATGCGGGCATGTATGTATATATATATATATATATATATATATATATATATATATATATATATATACACGCGTGTAAGCTTACGGAAAAAGAGGAGTATATATAGTAATAATTTATAAGCGCACAACCCCTTTTTTTTTATGAAGTTTCAAAAATTAGAATTTTCTCTTTTCCCATTCCTCTCCGGTTATATGGTTTAAAATTGTATTACCTTAAATCAGATCTTTTTTTTCGTATTTTCTTTCTCCATCAACTTAGATTTTTTTTTTAATTTTATTATTCTTTTTTTTTTTTTTTTTTTTTTTTTTTTTTGTATGTACACTGAAAAAAGTTAAGGAATATTGAAATTGCTTATATAGATATACCCAATCTTATTAACGTACCTGCACCTTTCCAGAATTAAGAGACATAATTAGTGCCATTAATGCAATTAAATTATTTTTACAATATAAAAAATAAAAACAACAAAAAGTTAAAATATTCTTATACCGTGCTAATATAAAAATTATACGCACGCCTATATTTTTAAAAATAAATTATTTAGCTCTTGTGTAGGATCTTCAAAGGATTAAGCTATTTTGTCTTTGTTCTTATTGTGTGCACATTCTACAACACATAAATATATAAGTGTATGTATAAGTAGGTACACGTGGGTATATGTATGAGCAAATATCACCTGTACTTTTCCTGCACTAATAAACGTTTGTATTGGTATTTTGTCTCTCCATTTATTCTGTCTTGTTTTAATTATCTTAAGAACACTACAAACAAGTAAAGCACTGACAATATTAAAATGTTTCATTGTTAGTCCTTTTTACGCGTATCGCATATATACATATATATATACATATATATATACATATATATATATATGGTGACATGTATGCATATATTCCATTCCTACGTTTGTTCATATTTTGTTTGTGTCTGTAATTATGAAGCAGCTGCAAGTGATTAATTTTCTTTTTTGCATTTTTGAATATTTTTTTTTTTTAAGTAAATTATGTAAGGGTCAAGTCATAGTTCAGAATAATCTTAACAGAAATGCGATCAGTAATACTAGTGAGCATTTAATTGATACATGCTTAGAAGTTAGTAACGCTATAACTTATTATGAAGACGTACTAAAAGATTATAGCTACAATAAAAAATGCTTAATTTATAAAGAAATAGGGAACTCTGTTTTAGAGGCATACAAACTTAATGATCATAATTGTTATAAAGCAATTCAAAAACTTTTGTGCAAGCTAAAATACTTGAAAGTAGAGAATACCTCTGATGAACTGGATAACACGAATGATGAAGACGAGTTGAGGGATAACTCATACGAAAATACCAGAGAAGCCAATTTAATCATTTCGGAAGAGGAAAAGGATATGGATAAAAAAAATGAAAAAAGGGAGAAAAATAATAAAAACGAACAAAATGGAAAACTTGAGCAAAATGGCAAAAACGAACAAAATAAGGACAGACTCCGAGTAGAAAAATGCAACAGCACCAAGACTCTGTTCACTTCCTTACTAAAACGGTGCAGACAAAAAATCAGTAGGGATCCCTTAGTGCACTGTGCATCCTTCGATAAGGAAAAAAATGTTATTCTGGATGGAGCGCTTTTTTGTGAAAGCTCTTACGAAAGAAAAAGTGTAGAAGATTATAACATAACAAAATCCGTTTATGGGGAAAATTATAAAAAAATTATAATTAAAACTTTTGATTTTAAAAATGAACAAATGGAAGATTGTTTAAATATGGTTAATATATATAATAATTGTTCAATAGTTGAGAAAAGTATATTTAGCAATAAAAAAAAAGATACTGATTTTTGCACAACAGAAAGAAGTGAATATTTTTGTCGTTATAAAATTGAAAAACAGAATGATATGAATTACATATACACATGTTCAGATATTATATTACCATATTTATTAAGTTCAAAGGATGAAAATAAGACATATGATCAGTTGTGTAACAATATCAGTAATTATGTAAACCTTCTTAAAGAGAAAAAAAACTATTATTTAAAGAAAAAAAGAAAATTAAAAGTAGATACAAAAAAGGCTAAATTCATGAACAAATTATATAAAATAGTTGAAAACCTTTTTCAACTGTTAAAAGAGGAATATGAAAAATATGATATGCAAATTAACAATTTATTCAACAATTTAGAAAAGCTAAAAGAAGAAAATAAAATTAAAAAAGTTTTTTCCAATGATTACATGGTGTTACAATTAAATAAGGTGAATGATGATATTACTAATTTAGAGGGGATGATAAACAATATTGAGTATCCTACAATGAGCAAAAATAATGTTGCTGAAAATATTTCTATTGTTCATAAAACCAAAAAATATATAGAAGAATTACTAAAAATTCAAAAAGACATTTCTTCTACTTCAAATATTCTTAACGAATATTTTAGCAGCAAAAATAAGGATGAATTAAAAGTTATGTATGGAAGTAAATTAAATTTCGATGAACTGAAGAAACTGCAAATGAAGCATGATCGAATAAGTAAGTTGATTAAAAGTTATGCAGAAAGAAATAGCGTCTGGGCTTCTCCATATGAGGAGTCGTTAATTAAAGATTTTAACAAGGATATGCAAAATTTTGATAACTTAACTGAAATTTATACGAGTCAAATATCTTTATTAATCCAAAAGGGCCTTCTGTCAGAGGAAAAGTAGAGCATTACGTGCGCGTACTTATGAATATGCATATATGTATATGTGTATATGTACGTATGTATATATATGTGTGTATACACACGACCCTTGCTGCGCACGTATGTCTTCATAAAATGCGTTTAATTCGCCTTTTTTTGTGTAACTAAAAATTAATTTTGAATGCTGAATAGAATTCTTAAAAATATTTTTAAAAAGTAAAGATTTACAAAAAAAAAAAAATGAAGTTTAAATAGAAATTGAAACTGGAATTAAAATTGAAGATAAAATTGGAATTAAAATTGGAATTAAAATTGAAGATAAAATTGGGATTAAAATTGGGATTAAAGTTGGAATTAAAATCGGAATTAAAATTGGTATTAAAATTGGAATTAAAATTGAAATTAAAATTGAAATTAAAATTGAAATTAAAATTGAAATTAAAATTGAAATTAAAATTGAAATTAAAATTGAAATTAAAATTGAAGATAAAATTAAAATAAAAAATTAAAATTGCGTCAATTTGAATAAAATTAAAGCTAACTTACAAAAGCAAAATATATAATTATGGATAAGAAAAATAGAAAAGAATTTTGTGTATTTTTAAAAGAATTTCCTCTTGCTTTAAAATCAATTCGAGCAGTACTATTTTTTAATGATTGAAAAGTTCCAACTTTATTTGCGGTACTGCTAATATTTTGTGTATTTTGTTTGTTACTTTCGTTCGTTTGTTGACTGTTTTCAATATTTTGTAGTAAATTAATTTGAGTTGTTTGTGCAGGTTTCAATTCATTTTCTACAAGAGGATCTGTTTTAGGACAATCAATTTTTGCATAAAAAAAATAATTTCCTACGTTGTAACCTTGCTCACTTGTTATTTGAACACTTAGATTTTTACTATCTATTATGTTATTGTTTTCCGGAATAAAAAGACGCCTAAAAATAAGAAAAAAATATATATCGTTATATTTTTATTTACTCAAAAGTTAACCTTTGTATTTCTATTCATGTTTAAAATTGATTCATGTAATTATATATTACTGGTAGAAGGCAAGGGATTGTGTTGGGTGCATATTAAATGCTTTTACATTAGCTACGTTCAAGGGGCATGTTAATGGGGAATTCGTTTCATTTGCTAACTGTTCATTTTGTTTTAGTGATGCGATGTTAATGTTGTTTACATTAACAGATATACTCAACCCATTAACGTTGTTGTCTTCTACAATTTTCGTCATATAAACATAAAGATTAGCCAACCTGAATAAGTGCTTGTACAGCTCAGTTTTATCTAACCAAAATAAAAAAATAAAATATAATAAATAAAACAAACAAACAAACAAACAAACAAACAAACAAACAAACAAACAAACAAACAAACAAACAAACAAACAAACAAACAAACAAACAAACAAACAAACAAACAAACAAACAAACAAACAAACAAACAAATAAAAAAATAAAAATAATAAATAAATATAAAAATAAAAATAAAACAAATATACAAATAAATAAATGTATATAGATATGCATATGTATGTGTAGACACATGTACAATTACATGTACGCATATAAAATTCACTCGGCCAACTAAAAGAAATAGTTGCTTTCAATGTGAAAATTAATTAAATGTAACTATGAAGAAACATTTTAATATGTTAAAAAACCTTTATTTTGCAAATTCTTTGATGCCAATTTGTATTTATTTATATCAGGCAAGCATTTAGAGAAGTCAAACAAAGGCTTGTCCCAGAGGAACGGGATATTTATTAAATTATTTTTATTTATAAGCTACAAAAACAAAAAAAAAAAAAAAAAAAAAATGTATATGCAATCATAAAAATTAAAAAAAATATTGTTCTAGTAAATGTGATACTAAAAAATTTAAAAAAGCTAGTTACTTTTTCAGATATATCGCAATATTTAATAAATTTTCTTTTTTCTTTTTAACATTTGTGGGGTCGACAAAACCTGATGACACAAGCATGTTTTCTGTGTTTAAATTTTTCATGGTGCTACACTGATCTTTGGGACTCGTGGAAATTGCGCAGTTTCCGCAGTATGTTATGTTTGTGCAATCTATAAAACAAGAAAATTATGAACATAAATGTTTCAAACAAAATGCGCGTTGCGTGTATGCATGTATATATATATGTGTGTGCATATATACATACGCATACATATGTATTTATATGCATATTATACCTGTTAGAGGAATTTTTCCGTTTGCGTCATTAGTTAAACTATTGCATTTAATTGAAGTACATATCATTTCACTTGTGTTAAATATATTATTATTTTCCATTAATTTTAAAAAGACGGATGTACTATTATTCTCTACAGGAACAGGAGTAACACCACCTATTGCGGTATTTCCATTTGGAATATTTGCAGTATTTGTGTTATTTGCAGTATTTGTGTTATTTGCAGTATTTGTGTTATTTGCAGTATTTGTGTTATTTGCAGAATTTGTGTTATTTGCAGCATTTGTGTTATTTGCAGTATTTGTGTTATTTGCAATACTTGCGGTACTTGCAATACTTGCGCTATTTGCATCATTTGTATTATTTACAATATTTGCATTATTTCCGTTGTTAACAGCCCCTGCAATAACAGCGGCTGTCGTGCCCAAGTTATTGTTGCTATTAACATTATTAGCATTTACATTGCTATTCATACTGTTACTGTTATTCATACCGATATTACTATTTATATTGTTACTATTGTTATTGTTTATATTTCCATTATTGTTTACCCCCGTATTGTTGTATATATTCTGATTATTGTTCATTCCTCCATTATTGTTCATTCCTCCATTATTGTTCATTCCTCCATTATTGTTCATTCCTACATTATTGTTCATGCCCCCATTACTGTTCATTCCTCCATTATTGTTCATTCCTCCATTATTTGAGATGATTCCTTGGGGGATGTTCTTATGATGTCCATGTTTCTTTTTCTTTTTCTTTTCATGTTCATTATTATCGTCATTTTCGTCCATTTTTGAGTTATCCTCTTGATTGTAGTTGTGTTTTTTCAAATTTCTTAAAAAATTATATTTTGAAAACCTTTTGTTTGTCCTAGTAAAAAGATTTTCATTTTCATCATTATCATCATTATTGTCATTGCTGTATGAGTCTGTAGATGAAAGGGAATTTTCATCACCCTCATCATCAGATTCATCATCGTCTTCATCTGTTCTATTGTAATGTTTTACATTTAATTCCAAAAATGACTTAAAATTTTTTTTTTGAAATGAAATATCTGAATGATTTATAGAAAATAAATTATCTGGATTATTTTGAAGTATCACTGAGTTTATTTTATTTGGTAATTTATTTTTCACTTCTTTATAAGAATTTGTAGATATAATAATTGTATTATCAAACAAATTGAACATATTTTTAAAAATAATTATTTTGAAAAGAGCAAAAATAATTTTTAATTTCATTTTAATTCAACAGTGTGTTGCATTTTATTATATTTTGGTTTTTTATAAATTCCCTAAAAAGTTACACAAAAACACAAAAAAAAAAAAAAAAAAAAAAAAAAAAAAAAAAAACAAAAACAAAAACAAAAGCAGCTATATATTTTCACTTTACAGTAAAAACTATATAAGTGATAACTCATTTATAAGCTTAAAATTTCTACTATTTTACAAATACATTTTTTTTTTTTTTATTACATATATATTCAAAAATGTGTATTTTGTTGTGTTGTACGGCGTAAACAGATAATAACGATGATTCAAATGTGAAGGTGGGAAAAATTTAGCTGAAATGCTCGTATGATAATTTTGTATGTATAAATATACATGTTATATGCATATATATATATATATATATATATATATATATATTTATATACACAAACATATTCATGTAGAATAACATTAAAAAGAAAAGAAAAAAAGAAAGGAAAGGAAAAAGACAAAGATAAAGAAAAAGAAAGTTGTTCATTTCTCCTAAACAAACGTCTTTTTCAAATATATCTTTTTTTTTATGAACGGAAAGTTATTCTTCATGTGCTTTTTGGTGCAAATGAAAACAGGAATGGATTTTTACCAACTATAAAGCATAATACGTATATACTTCTTTTTTTAATTTCATCGCCGTTCGTACGTACGTATGTGTACACCTTTTAATTAGAGTTATAGCTCTTCCTTTTAGCAATACTTTTAGGCCGCATTTTTTCGCTATACATTTTAGCCATGTTTCCCCTTCAGTAACATTTTCGTTGTTGGGGGTTATGTAGGTTGAACATATACAGACATTTGTGAATTATGTTTATAATGATTACATATTTATAATAGTTGACCACTTGTAATTATATGCTATAGAATAAATTGCATTTTTAAGGGGGGTTATAACAGAATGAATAGTTTGAAATTTGATACCTACATAATTTTTCTTAAAATAATTTTGTATTCATTTATTGTAAAGACATTGTTAATATATCATTAAATGAAACGTTTACATAAACACACAAGAATTTCAAAGAATGTATATCGTCTTATCGAAGAAGAGATGTGCCTTCTACAATATGTATATATATATATATATATATGGGTGTAAAAAAAAAAAAAAAAAAAGAGGAAAGGAAAATAAAATGATACTCAAATTTTGATTTAAAATTAACTAGTAAACCAATATAGATATATATTAATATATCACTAATGCAATATAATTATATAGCTAGGAAAAATATTTTCCTTTTTTTCAAAAATACTGTGAGGAAAATAACTGAAGCAAATTCAAAAAAAAAGAGGGGGGGGGTAAATGTAGATCGGGGGTAAATTAAGGAAATATAGAATAAAAGGATGTGAAGTGAAGATAAAATTATACCTCTTGTGCTTTCTGAAAGCATTTTAAAATTTGTTATTCATTTACAAATTTGCAAATTTACGAGTTTACAAATTTACGAGTTTACAAATTTACGAATTTACGAATTCAAAAATTTACAAAACTTTGTTAATTAATGACTTTCTTTTTTTCAGGAATACGTAAACACGAAAAAAAAAAAGAAAAAAAAATTTTCTATACACAGTGAAATATTATTTTCACTATGATCTGCTAACCTTTGTAAGTTTTAACTCACGTATATTAACTAAATGTATTTCTTTTTTTTTTTTTTTTTTTATTCATACCTAAAGGTACTTTTTTTATGTCGAAAACCTTTTTATGTGTTAGCGTAGATTTACTGTGATAACACAATTTTGCTGATAACACTTGCAGTTAAAGCCTTTGAGGCTACATATTTTGTAGACTATTAATTTTATGTAATTTACAAATTATAATATGTTAATGTGTAATGACTAAATATAACGGTCATAACCTTTGAACTATTTTTAGAATTACACAGTTTAATAGATTATTTTCATTAATACACTCTGACGTTACTATTATTCTCAGTTAGCTCAGACTATATTTTTATTAAAAGACCCTAAAATAATTTTAAAAGGAGTAAATGAAAATAAAGCCTTAAATGTAAAAACTCAAACTCCAAAAAAAAAAAAAAGAAAAAAAACATTAAAAAGGAAAAAATGATATAGATACTATTTTTCCTTTTTCCTCTTTCCTTTTTCTTCATTTTTATATTTGTTCATTTACTCGCTTATATATTCGTTCATTTATTCTTTCATTTATCCGTTCATTTATCCCTTCATTTATTCGTTCATTTATCCGTTCATTTATTCGTTCATTTATTCGCTCATTTGTTCGTTCATTTATTCACTCATTCGTTCGTTCATTTATTCGCTCATTCGTTCGTTCATTTATTCGCTCATTCGTTCGTTCATTTATTCGCTCATTCGTTCGTTCATTTATTTATTTTTATTTTTTGTTCTCTTACTATGCAACGTGAACATTATGTATTTTATATGCACATTTCAGTAGATACAAACCCTGATATAAAAAATAAAATAAACAAAAGCGTAAACATAAGAGCACGTTCGTTTGTAATCACAATTAGAGAAAAAAAAAAAATACTAACGTAAAAATAAAATAATAAAAACTAAAAAGAAAAAGCCAGTAGATTGTACAAACAAGTTGAAATGTTTTAAAGTGAAAAAAAAAAAAAAAATTGCATCGAACACTAAAAATTAGATAACATATAACAAACCAGCATAAATTAAACGAATGTTCAAGATATTGAAAAGGAGCTAATCTCAAATGTAAATATATATATAATGTAAATATATATATAATGTAAATATATATATATATATATATCACATTTTTGGAGTTTAAAGCAAGAAGAAAAATAAACAAAAGAATAAAAAAAAAATAAAAAAGCACATAAATATACACAAGTGTGTAGCTTTAACTAAAAAAGGGATTTTAAAATATTTATATGTTTATACTTATATGTAAGGTATTAAACATTTTTTTTAAATATATACGCGTATTAGCATATTTCGTATTTATGTTCGAGCATTTTGCCTAAATGGAAAGATTGAACGGAATTGTAAAGCAAGTCATATCAGCAGATACCTATGTTTTGACGGGGGCTGTAAAAGGTGATAAAAGGAAATACCATAACTGTGCATATGAACACAAATATAGAAATAATTAAGTGAATAGTGAAATGCATTATATGTACTACATATATTACATGCATTAATATGTATGAGGAAGGGACTTAAAAAATGAGTGTGATTATTTTTCTTTTCAAATATATAACCTTCCCATTTTAATCGCACTGTTTTGTATATGTAGTTTTTTGTGGGAATATTTGTATTCATGCTTAAGCAAAAAACGAAATATACCTACATCATTTTCAGGTATTTTTGAATTTTTTTCCTACGTATATATGGGAAATTTATCTTTCGTATGTGCATCTTGTTCATGTTATTTTGTTGTAAATTGTGGTTAAGTGGGGCCCCATATGGGCCTCGTCTGTATTGATATTTCACATGTTTTTGTAGGTAATTATGTATGCTTAAGTATTGCACACAGTTGTGTAAGTAGTGCGTTTGTGTAATTTACCATTCATGATTGCGTGCTTGTTACCTAAGTAAACATGAATACATCCCTATTTGCTGTTCTTGAAGATGGAGTAGCCCAGGAAAGACAGATAAGCTTAGCGTGCATTAACTGCCCGAAGTTATTTATGAAGAGTCAGAGTGTCGAAAAGAATGAGGAACCATTTGCATGGGAAAGTAGAGAGTTTATCAGAAAAATGATAATTGGAAAAAATGTAAGTTTCGTAGTTGAATATACATACAATAATAGAACATATTGTAGTGTTTTTTTTGAAGGTCAAAACTTATCTATTTTGTTATTAGAGAAAGGTTATGCTAATCTGGTTTCAAATAAAAATGTAAAAACAAATGTATATGCAGATTTAGAAAGTTATTATACGGAGGCAAAAGAAAGAAAAATTGGTATTTTTAGTAACAATATTAATTACTATGTCAGAGATATTGTTTACTCGTACAACGATAAAAATGAAAACAAAAAATTATATGATTCTTTTTTGAATAGAAGAATGAAATGTATTGTAGAACATGTGAGGGATGGATCTAACTTTCGCGTATTTGCAGAGTGTGTAGAAAATGAAAAAAGGGATGAAGAGAAAAACGGTAATATTAATGCAAAAACGAATAGTGTTAATGGTCCAAGTACTGGTCTGAATAATGATCTAAATAATACTAATAAAAAGAACAACAGTAGCAGTAGTAAAAGAAAAAAAAATGGCAACTACAAAAAAAAAATGAATGAGGATGATCAGAAAAAGGAAGAAAAGTACTTAACGATGTACTATTTTTCCTTTTATGTGTGTGGAATAATTGTTGATATGTTCAAAAAAGAAATTGTAAATAATGTGGAAACAGTTAAAGAAGAATTATATGCTATGGAAACCAAAAAATTTGTAGAATCAAGACTATTAAATAGAGATATAGAGATAGAAATTAAACATCTTGATAATAATTGTAATTTATATGCAAATGTTTATTATAAGTTAGGAAATATATGTACTTTATTATTAAAAAATGGATATGCTTATATAAATGAGTATACAATAAAATATGTAGACAACGCTATTGAATATAAAAGGGCATTAGATGAAGCTATACAACTTAGAAAGAAAAAATGGATAAATTATACAGAAAAAAAGGTAGATTTTGAAAAGGAATATTTTACAACCGTTGTTGAGGTTTTATATGGGGATGTTATTATTGTAGATTACAAGAATGAAGAGAGAAGATTATATATGGCTTCCATTAAATGTGAAAAACATAATACAGATTTAAAACTAAACACCTTGTGTATATTAGCAAAGGATTATTTGAAAAGTCAAATTGTTGGAGAGCGAGTTAAAATTGTTACAGAGTATGTTAGAACTCCACAAAGCAATAGTGATGGTTATATTCCTCAGTGCTCGGATGATAAGGGAAGAATGCATTTTGTCACTGTTTATAAATTAGGAAAAAAGAAAAGTAATCAAAATACCAGAAAAGAAAGCCTTTCAAATATATGGGAGGAGGAAAAGAATGGCAAAAAGGTTGCACTAGGTGGTAGCAAGTTGAAAGGTAAGAAAGGTGTCGATGGGATGAGAAGCGTTAATGGAGTGAGTGGAATAAACGGAGTTAGCGAAGTGAATGGGATAAAAAGCACAAAAAGTGGAAAAAATGCAAAAATCAAACTGGGAGAGAAGCTACTAAATGGGGGAGTAAATAAACCAGAGGAGGAAGAATACATTAACCTAAATGAGCAACTAGTTTCAAGAGGATTAGCAAGAGTTATATCCCAACGACAGGAAGATGAAAAGGCAAGTAACTACTTCCATTTACAAGAATTAGAAAAAGAAGCTGAGCAAAAAAAAGTTGGGAGATTTAATCAGCATATTGATATTATTAAGATTAACAATATTAGTGGAAGTGACAATGCCTTAAGAGCTCGTTCTTTTGAAAATGTATTAAACAAATATAATAATTTAAATGCATGTGTCGATTTTATATATGGGGCAAATAGATTTAAGTTACATATCCCTTCACAAAATTTGTTAATAAACTTTATTTTACTCGGTATAAGTGTTCAAAAAATAAACTTGAAAGATTTAGGAACAATTGAAAGTAACCATAAAAAAGTGAATGAAGAATATTTAAATGGGGATGAAATAAAAAAAAGTAAAAAGGAAAAGATAGAGTATAGAGAAATAGCTATTCAAGCATATAAATATACGAGAAAAATGTTAATGCAAAGAAACGTACAAATTTCTATTGTAACATGTGACAAAGGAGGTAATTTTATAGGTATCCTTAAATATCAGAATAAAGATTTTTCTGTTCATTTACTTTCCTTAGGATATGGGGTTTTAAATGAAATAGGTTTAAATAATACAAATGAAAGAAATAATTATGTAAAAGCAGCAGAAGAAGCTAAAAAACATAAACGAAATATATGGTCTATTGAAAAAACGGAAGATGCAGATAATTTACTAAATGTTGAAAAGGATTTATCCGCGTTTGATAATATTTACTATTGTTCTTATGTGGATGACATTACCAATATATGTATTCAATTAAAAAGTAAACAAGAACAATTGAAAAAATTACAAGACGAGTTAAATAAAAACCCCGATATAGATATATTATCCTCATATACCTTAACAGAAATAAATAAAAATTCTTTAGTTATGGCAAAATACGTTGATAAATGTTATTACAGAGCTGTCGTTTTGCAGGTAAATAAAAGTAAAAAAAAAGCTATAGTAAAATATATCGATTTCGGAAATGAAGAAGAATTAGATTTTATTGATATAAAAAAATTAAATGATAGTTTTAATTTGAAAAATTATATTCCTTTTTCAATCAAAGTGGCCTTAGCAGGATTGAAAATCCCAGCTGAAAATAAAACAGACCTAATAATTTACATAAAGAAGTTTTTACTTGACAAATATTTATACGTCAAATTTGAGAAAAAGGAAAATAACACCTATTACGTAGTCTTTTATGATTATGAGCAATTTACATCAAACAAGAATGTTAAAAGTGTAAATGAAGAATTAGTGTTCAATGGAATATGCTATGTTGACAATCTTAGTGATACTAAAATATTTGAAAAATTAAAAAGAGAGGAAGCCTTAGCGAAAAAGAACAAACTTGTCATCTGGTCTTATGGCGATATAGACTACGACGACGAAAATTGACGCGCCTGTTGCGTCCACAGGAATGTGTGTTTACGGTATGCGCATATGCATGCATATATATATACATACCATTACGTAGGTACGCATATATACACATATACACATTTAGTGCGCAGGAATGCGTTTAGCTTGAGCTGACTATGTAGCCAGAAGGGACCTGTGCAAATAAATATACACATATATGCATATGTGTTTATATATATATATATATATATATATATGCTGTATAAATACATACACGCCTATTATCCAATTGAAAAAATGTTATTTAAAAATTTCAAACTTCACACTCCTTTTAGCTGAAGAATTAGATAAAAGGAGAATTCTTTAATTACGTGTACGTAATGTAATGAATATTGTAGTGGATTTCTTATTCACATATGAGTATATACCCATATATATATATATATATATATATATATATATACACGTATGAATGTATATGTATATGCATAAGTACAAAACTGTGTCATTTATGTTTTTATTTAATATTGTTTTATTTAAAAAAAAAAAAGAAAAAAAAAATGTGCATGTATTAATTTTCACAAAAATGCATATCATTTTTCAAATCAACTTAACTGTAAGCTGTCGTTAATTTACATCTTTTTTTCATTACCAACGTGATAAATCAACTATTAAAAAAAAAAAAAAAAACCGCAAAAAAGGGGGGGAAAATGTACGAAAAATGTAAGCAGAATATTTGCGTAGGTTCTTATAGACTTCCGCCGAACAATAAAGCCGTTGTTCAAATCAAAGATGAAAAAAAAAAGAAAAAGGAAAGAAAAAGGACATACGTGGAAAAATAAAATTACAAAAATGGAAAAAAGTTCTCTTGAACTATTCCGCAAAAATGTATTAAGGATAAATTTTTCTCATTTTATATATACCCTTCCGTATGTGCCTTCCTATTGCCATTTTTCACTTTCCCGTAACTGCTTTTTTCGTTGTTTTTCCTAATGCTAACTTGAGGATATTATTTTTTCCTCCTTTTTTTCAAATTTTGCAATTTTGCTTGATTTATCTGAGTTTTATTTTCCTCCACATATACAACGTCCTTTGTTTTATCTGCTTCCATTTTTTGTTTTTTTTTTTTGGACTTTTTAAATCCTGATTTTTCGTGTTTTGGTAACCACTTATCAGGATCATAGCTGCTTTGATTATTTAGTGTTTCAATTGATTTTTTATTTTTTTTCCTCAATCTTTTGCGTTTTCTCTTACTTTTGTCTACAGATAATGAACTTAGATTGTTGTTCACAATAGAGTCAAATGGGATGCTTTTATTTTCCAGTTCTTCTACATCAATAAGGTATGTTTCAGGTAGAACGATTTTTTTTAACTTATCTTCATATTTATATGCATTATTTATATTCATATAGGTATAAATATATGTAAAGCAAGTAAAGAAATTAAAATTGTTTTTCACTTCCTTGGATAAATGATCAAAAATATCAATAAGAATATTAGACTTGTCATGGCATATCAAATATTTACTAACTAAAAGGAGCGTTTCATAATTAACTATTTGTATATTTGTTTTAACACTATTTTTGTACTTTTCAAATAAGGAAATTACTGCCTCTAAATTTTTGTGAGGTAATAATGCATTATCAGTAGCACTTTCGCTACCACTAGTCTTCTTACAATTTTCCTTATAATTTACGCAAATATATATATGAAACAAATTGGAAAAAAAGATGCCATAATGACTAGGACTACTTTGAAATATGTGTTGATACTTTAAAAGGATATTTACAATATCTTTGTAGTTCTTTTTTTCATAACATAGATATATATATGCATTAATAAATTTAATTTTATTTTCTACAGAGTTCATTAAATCAATGTTATTATGTATGTAATGTTTGCATTTCAAGTAGTTGATATCCTTATAGAGTAGTATATATAACCTATCCAATAATACAGAGTTGCTAAATTTTAAGGAGAATTTGGCCAATTTCGACTTAAATTCTTCTTTATTATTATTACTTAACGATAATATGCATTCATTAAAATTTATTGTACTAGTTATATATTCGCTGAGCTCATTATGTACTCTTTTATTCATAATAAGAAAAATTTTTATCTGGTTCAATTTATCAGTATTAATAGTAAAAATGAGAGGTGTAGTTTTCTTTGAATTTTTTTTCTCAAAAACTTTTTGACTATCATTATGCATTAATGCTATGTAATTATTATAAGCTAATAATACTATATCTTCATTTATATTATTATCATAATTTTTCAATATATTTTCATATAAAGATATGGCTTCATTCACTTTGTTTGTTTTAGAATAAACATATGCTCTTTCCATTTGAATTAGCACTCTTTTTATACTTAGTTCATCCACGTGATTCATTGACATATTCGCTCCTTTCATCTTTTCTCTTGTTACTTCAGTATAGCCATTTACACCTTCTTCCTCTACTTCAACTGATATATCAGCGTTATCCGAACCAATTTCCCCTGCAATTAGCGTATTATTACATACATCATCCAGTATATCAAGGAATTTTAAGGCCTCGGAAAAATTCTTTTCTATTGCAAAAAATGTAGCATAATTAAACAGTTGCTCAAAGCTATCATTTTTATCATAGTTAAAATCATTGGTACTTGCAGCAATTTGGTCTTTCAAATTTTGTATGTCCTTAAATTCTATAGCTCCATGTGCCTTCACAGTTGTCCCGCCAGTATTACCATTACCGTTACTATCGTCGTTACAATTACTATTGATTTTATCGTTACTGTTGTAGTTATAGCTGTAGTTATCGTTATCGTTATCGTTACCATCCCTGTTACTGATACTCTTCTTATGTTTCTCATTCTTCACATCCTTGTTATTCTTATACTTCTCTTTCCTCTGACTTCTTTTAGTATTTTTTTTTTTCCTCAAAAAATTGTATTCATACAATAATTTTATGTACAAGGAAAAGTAACTACTATTCAAGTTAACCGTTGCTGCAATTACTTGTTTCGCTTTATTATTTCTTAATAAGAATTCGTATGAATTAATACAAACATCAAAGTTATGCAATTTAAAATTTACTTCAGCTAATAACACATCAATAAAATCTTCATATTTATTTTCATGTTCTTTAAAATATTTTAAACAACCATTCAATTTTTTATATTTTTTTAATTTATACATAGAATAAAAAAATTCAAATAAAACATTCTTATCTTTAATCTGTCTGTAATTTTCTTGAAATATATCTTTGAAACTTTTTTTTTTTTTTTTTTTTTTCTTTTTTCCCCTTCTTTAAATGTATCATCCTTAATTAAACAATGAATTACTTCTTGTATTATTTTACTAAACCCTCCTTTTTCAATAAAACAAGAATACCTTGCTTTTAACGCGTACTCATTGCAATTGTTGTTATTATATATAATCTTTGTCAAGTTAAGAACATTTTCAAACTTTTTCGTTTCGAAATTTAATTTTATCTCTTCAATGGAGGGGGTGTCTTTCGAGTTTATTTGAGATTCGCTCATTTTTCGTAAGAACAGAGGGTTGCTACCGGTGTGTATGTATATAAGTAGGTATTCAGCTGTATTGGTATGCAGTTACGCTGATATGAAGTTCTACTGGTGTGCAGTTATAATGGTATGAAGTTATATACTTATGTATTACTTTGGGCGGGCTTACGTATTATCTAAATGAATAAACAATGGAGAATTTTTCCTTTTTATCGTAGCAAATAATTTTTATACATTACAGTAATAACTTTTTATTAAAAATAATATATTTTAAAAATTTCAAATGAACGAAAAAGTTTAATATCACTTGAAGCCCCTTCCATTTCAAACAACAATCTTAAAAAAAATAAAACAATTTTATATTTTGTATATTATAATGAAATAATGCAAAGTTAAATTCCACCTTTAAAAAAAAAAAAAATTAAATTAAATTAAATTAAACAAAATAACAAAATTTTGTAAAATAGGTATTTATTTTATATACATGAAATACTCACGAATGATGGGTGCTCCTTGAGTAGTAATATGTTAGAGAAATAAATAAGTTAATATAAATTAAAATAAAATAAGAGGTTAATTATTTTATGCATCAAATTAGCCTATAAAGATAAGCCTATTATACAGATGCCCATCGTCGTATAACAATACTATTTCTTCTAAATAAATTTAATTTTAATTTTGGAGACTACTTAAAATGAGAAATGTACTTTTTCTGGTTTATTCAAAATTACAATCAGGTAATTTTGTATATATTTTTTCTTTTTTTCTTTTTGACTTTCGTCAACTGTTGTGAGTAATGCGATTACGTGAGCGTATATACGCTTATATATTTATATACAAGATCATACATATAAACACATATATATACATGTGTATACCTATACATACATACATACATACCTACATATACTTAACGTTTGCATAAATGCATATATACATAAAACATACTTAATGCGTGCCCTATACATGTAAAATACTGAAACAGCCAAATAACAGTGATAAATATGACTTGTTGCACCCTTTTTTTATGGAATTGCAGAATAATGTAACAAATTTAATCAAGTTGAATAACACAATAATATATATAAATATAATATAAATAAAAAATATGCATACTTTGTATATATTCATATACTTTTATAATTTGATAATTTCATTTTTCAAAATTTGATAATTTCTTTGTTTATATTATTACAATAAACATGTAAATATATTGTAAAAAGAGGAAAATAAATAAGAGCAGCAGCAAAAAATGTAAATGCAAGGGATTATATGTAAATATTGCTACACCCAATAAAAAGTTAATATGAATTATACACAGGAACAGGTATCAAAGGAAAAAAATGTAAGGTAAAAAAATAAAAAATATAAAAAAATCGTTACCTTCATTTTGTATGTATTATATATATATATATATATATATATATATATTCTATATGTATAACATAATGAATACATGCTCACCTAATATTCACATTATGCTATATTAATCACACCAGATAAATAATGTTGTTATTTAAAAGCTTAAGGAAAATTGTATTTTATTATTCCTATAATAATATTATTTTTAAAAATTACACAGAAAAAAAAAAGTTTAAATAGTATATAATACATCATATATATATATATATATATATATATATATATATAGAGAATATTTATCAGTAGAAAAAGAATGATAATTTGAAGTAGGATATTAATTTAAATTTATATATATATAAATATAAGTAACATTTTGTGAACAATTCTGACAAAAATGAAATAGTAATATAATAATCATGGAAAAGAATAATTTGTTTATTTTTATATAATGTAATGAAAATTAAAAGAATTGTAAACACATCATATGACTTGCGTGTATTTGTTTTGTTCATATTTTTACAATTTTCCTCAGAATCACATGAAACTTATAATTTGGTATTTTTTAAATGTGTACATGTGTGTGTGTGTATGTATATGTATATATATGAACTATGTATGTGCCAGGTATGTTCCAAGTATATTATATATATGCATAAAATAAGCGAATATGAAATGTGAGAAGCAGACCTCCTTGTAACATATGCTTACTAAGTAAAATACAAAAAAAAGAAAAGACTAATGTGAAATTGATAGAATCATTTTAACCACTAAAATATATGATGCATGTATGAATTAATTATATAAATATGTATACATACGTATATACACAAATGTGTACTGCATGTAAATGAAGTAAACTTTTTTCTTGTTTTACCCTTTCTGTTCAAAGTATTTAATTATGTGAAAATCTGTTTATTATACGTATGTTTGATATAATGTCAATATAAAGAAAAAGTATATTAATTTATTAAAAATCTCAATTTATTTATGAACATTCTTAAGCAGATAATGTTTTCTACACGTTTAAAGGTCAATTTGGGTGGTTAACCTATTTTTAAAAAGAAAATGATAAAAAGAAACTTGATTATGCTTTGTTTACTGTACTGATACGGAAGTCCTGTTTAACATGTATTTCGTAGGAAACTACTGTGAATACACTATATACATACATGCATACGCACACCTATGTATATACATTTTTATATTGGTACAACGCTCATTTAAGGCATTCTACTACCAACTTGCGTTACATATTAGCATACACATATGTTTAAGCTATATATACGTATATATATATATATATACATAAATATAGACGTAATGATCATAATTAGTATGTAACATTCTCTATGCATACCCCTGCGTAATTACAATTATGCAAAATCATTATACTTTTAAATTATAATTTTCAAAATAAATATTTCATATGTTGAAAGGATTAGAAAAAAAAAAAAAGAAAAAAAAGAAATGGAAAATAATATGGAAACTAGAAGGTGAAAGGAAAAAAGGATAATGTTTGAAAAACAACTACAATTTATAATGCAAAGAAAAAAAAAAAAAAAGAGAAGGGAAAAGGAAAAGAAATAAAAAAATATAACTGAATCACATAATATTTTATGCATTCCTAATTTCTTTTTTTTTTTTTTTTTTTTTCTTTCTTTCATCTATTTTAAATGTGTAATTTTATGCATCTTAAAATGTGTATGTATATGTACGTATATATATTTTTTTTATTTAATAAACACAACTACATTATTATATTATATATATATATATATATATATACATACATATGTTTTTTTTTTTTGGTATTGAAAATAATATAATTATAAATATATGAATAAATTATTATTTAAAAAATAATATGAAAAAAAAATGTGAAAATGCTAGAAAAAAGGGATGCAAGCAAAAAAGAGCAATAAAATGTGTATGTATATGTATTTATATATATATATATATATATATATATATATACATACATATTTGTTTTTATATACCACTGTGCACATTAATCATATAGAACGTGTTACATTAATACGTACAATAAAAAATAAAGCTGTATTATAAAGGTATTTTTACAAATTTATATATATACAAACATATATGTATATATATATATATATATTAAATGTTTATTAATAACAATAAAACATGTTAAATAGTAAAATGATGAAAGAAAAAAAAAAAAAAAAAAAAAATTAAATTGTTTAAAGTATTATATACAATAAACATTAAGAAAATAACCACGTATTTTTTTTTTATTAGTATTATACTTTAAACTTTAAATAATATATTCTTCAATTGCGAAGGAAAAATATACACATATATATAAATATATATATATAAAATATTTAATTTCCTCAAAAAAAAAAAAAAATAATATATATATCTTAAAATTTTTTAATTTTGCTTTACTCTTCCTTCTTGATCTGCTGTTTGATCGAATCGATTTTTATTTTCTAACATTTTTTTTTTGTCCTTTTCTGATGCATAAACACATGTCCAATCAAATAGAAAATCATATGTAAATCCTTCTCTGTAAATATAAGTAAAAAAGTAAATATGTTCAATTGAGATAAATACGTAACATTGTATATTTGCATTATCTTAATATTTTTTGTTTCACTTTATTTTATCTGTTATATTACATAACACATTATACTATATTATATATGTATATATTTTAGTTGCATTTATAAAAATCTTCATCCTCTTTGAATTCGTTCTCTATAGTACTAACCTTATAAATAAGTCTTTTAAAAGTCTTCTTAGATATGTATAATCAGGTCTATCTTCAAATCTTAAAGATCGACAATAATTTAAATATGTTACAAATTCGACTGCGAAAAAAAAAAAGGGGGGGAATAATAACATAAAATATGGTATCTACATATATATATAAATTAAAATGGGGCAAAGAAATATAATAATTTCTACGTAAATCCCCTCCGTTCTATATATCTTTATTATATTTCATCACACCAACGCATATAATAATATCACTATAATACACCATCACTAAATATATATATGTCTTTGTTTCCATTAAAAATAGACGATAAAATTAAAAAAATTCCCTCAATATTTTCTTCTTACAGCTTGCATTTCTACACAAGACTTCAACGGATGTTGATATTTTTTTTTCCATAATTTTATCATATTTGTCCTTTTTAGAAATAGCCTTAAGGCCTTGCCATGGTAAACTTCCTCTAAGAAAATACATAAGAACATATCCTAGGGCTTCTATATCGTCCCTACGAGACTGTTCAATTCCTAAGGGAAAAGGAAAAGAATCGCAAACGTGCAACATATATGTGTAAAAACACACACGAATACATACACATATATATATATATATATATATACTCACAAGAAGTGTACTGAATTTGCGCTTCATATACACATAAATAAGTTACCTAAATGAGTATTTATACTAGCATATCTTGCTGTTCCTGTTAAATTTTTTCCTTCTTTATATGGTATATGTGTATGTGACCTTGAATCTCTGTATTTTTTTGCAAGTCCAAAATCAATAATATGAATTAATGTAACTTTTTTTCCTCTTCCTGCAAAAAAAAAAAAAATAAATAAAATGGTACACATCACATGGAACACATCATATGAAACTCATCACATGGAACACACCACATGGAACACACCACATGGAACACATCACATGGAACACATCATATGGAACACATCATATGGAATAAATAAAATAAACAAAATATGCACATATTTATACGCACACGGATACACACATACACACATGTGCACATTCACAAATAGTCAAAATCATAATACTATTAAACTGCTTTATTGGAAGTAACATACCTATTAAAAAGTTATCTGGTTTAATATCTCTATGTATAAAATTTTTGGAATGTACATATTCAATTCTGTTTAACTGTAAAAATAAAAGACCATCAAAAAAAAAAATAATAAAATGTTTATATTTACGATAAACATATTATATACAATGCATGACAATATGTATAAGGCAGCAGGTATCACTTTAACATATACATATATAAATATATACATACATAAAAATATGTTTGCATATGTTTGTATTTGTGCGGGATCTAACCATTTGATCTGCTGTCATTAGGACAGTCTTTAAAGAAAATTTTCTATTACAAAGGGTAAAAAGATCTTCTAAAGATGGCCCTAATAAATCAAGAACCATAATAGTAAAATCTCCTTCTATCCCATACCAATATACTTTAGGTACTCCAACTAATAAACAAAAAGGGTTGTATATTATGTAGGTAAATGTGCGTTTCTCATTTTTTTGTTATATACGCATATATATATATATAGATATAGTCATATACACATATATACAGATACACATATAACACACTTATATTTCTATATTCCTTCTTTTATTTCTTCTTTTTTAAATATAATATATATTAATATTTATTATTTTCATTCGAGTAAAATTTATGCATACTTCCTCCTCCTAATATTTTATAAAGCTTTGATTCGTATAACAGTTGAGGATGTTTCGATCTCGTTGATTCCTAAAAAAAATGATGAAAAGGTATAAGAAATATTGAAATTCGAAAATTGGTAGATACACAAAAACGATATAGAAATTCATCATTTTGCGCATGATTTATTTGTTATCACGTCACTTCATCGCTTATTTCTTTTCTGCCTCTTTCCAATACTATTCCTATTTCTCTTCTTCAACCTTAATTTCTTTTTTTTTTTTTTTTTTTTTTCTTTCTTTTTTCCCTTTTTCAACTTACTAATTTTACAGCAAATTCTTCCATAGTTACAATATCTTTCGCAACATAAATATCACCAAATGAACCACTCCCTAACTTTTTCCCCAGAGCATATTTATTCGCTACTCTTATTTCCATGGTTGTTTTTTTATATTATAGCTACAAAATGTGGCAGGAAAAAATTTAAAATAATTAACTCAATATACACATATACAAATGTACAGCACAACTACATATATAAAGTATGGAAATACGTACTACTTATCGTTTTTGTTATAGATACATATATATATATATATATATATATAATACATCTGCTTATATATTTAAATAAGCATAAACTATATATGCAATTGCTCCATAATTTATACAATCAGAAGTTCAAGCTCCTATCACACAAAAAAAAATTTTTTTAATATTTCTTTCTATCTACACGAATAATTTTCAAAATAATAAAATCATCCCAATCATAATTGAAAAACTTATAACGGTTTGTATACAATGTAATGCAAATATAAATATATATTTTAATTCCAATTTAAATTTAAATTTAAATTTTATATTTTTAATATTTTTTCCTATAGTAAATGTTCATAATGTATCATTAAAATATCGAAAATAAATAAACATTACGTGGATGTAATATAAGTAATAATAAAAATGTAAGTGGAAAATTTTTTTGCAATAATCATATATGAATGCCATTTTAGTTTAATCTGCAATATGATATAATAAAAATGTCTTTTCGTACGAAAAAATAACCATGTACATTTATTAAATTTTCTTAAAACTATTTTTCTAGTATATATACATCACATCATCATCTATTTTTAAAATTTAAAATTTTAAAAAGATTAAGAAAAAAACATTTTATACAAGAGCACGACTTCTACATATATAAATAAAAACTTGAGCCCTATATTCGCGTCCAAAAAAAATATATATATATATATATATATATATATATATGCTTACGCAAATATGTACATAAATACATATGGACTTATGCACGTAGGGACGTAAGTATGTATGTTCAAGTACATGTATCTATGTAAGTAATCTCTCATAACCTATTAAAACAATGTTACTTCACAAGTTATTTAAAAAACATATGTGCATATATATTTCATTATACATGTGGTACTCTTCAGGGAGTATTTATTTATGAAGAATAGCATTTTTTCATATCGTTCTGAGAAAAGAATACAATTTAATATAACGGTGATCATAAATTAAAAAAGCTCATTAATAATTTAATAAATAAGTACATATATACATAAACATATCAAGTAGTTCAACATAGAGCATGTATATATATATATATATATATATAGTACGACTTAAAATGTATAAATTCTACATAAATAACATATTCATGGGGATATGTTCAGCACAAACAAAGATATGTTTAAATATGTTATATATATAGTACTATTATATAGTGTTATAAACGTACCACATCGTATTGAACAGATGTTCAATCACGTTATAAGCATATTATATCATATAATAAACATGTTTTGTAAAACAGCAAGCATAACATGTTATACTTACATATTACAGCATATTACACCTCGTAATATACAAATTCCAACATATCATTTGTACATGTTATATCACATTATATACTTATCATATACATATTATAATGTATGATTACCAAATAAGAAAAATAACACTCGATTCCTTTTTGTATTTTACTTTAACATACTTTCAAATACATATACTGTTTTAAACAATTACTACTTCAAATTTTTCTTGTTCCCCCACCCTAATATTAATAATTCTGATTTTGCATATAATATATATATTTATGTGTAATATATATATAAATATATATTGTTATACTTTATATATTTTTTTCTTTGGAAATATTTATTAAACTGTTTCCTCAAGTTAGGTGATCTTAGAAATCTTTAATTAAAAACTTTTTATCTTTGGTTAATCGTTCATGATATTTTATAAAATATAAATTATTTTTATGTGTATACCACACGTAATATATATATTAATATAAAATATAAAAATATATATATTTTTTTTTTTTTTGTTTAATATACAGTAATTAAGATTTTTTTCATTTTTTAAGGAAAAAAATTAATACAATATATACTGAAAAGAAATCTTTCAAACTAATATGGCGCACTAAGGATAAAAAATGTTATGTAAATTTTTATATTATATAATATCACATGCAAATTGTTTCTTCCTATTAGTAGTACTAGTACAAAATATATATATATATATATATATTATTTGCGGTTCATATAAAATAATATAATAGTTATGAACAAAATTATAATATTATATTACTATATATTACTAAATTTTTTTTTTTTTTTTTTTAATATTTTTTTAAAAAATTTAAATAGCTTTTAAAAATATTATGTATTTAAAAAAAAAAAAAAAAAAAAAAAAAGCGAAATTTTTATAAGAATGAAAACTTTAGTAACAATAAAAAAGAAATTTTTGTTAAGCTTCATATTTTTATTCTTTTTACATATTTTTTTGTGGGTGTGTGTGATTTGTTCATATAAAATAAAATTTTTTTTCAGCTTATGTTTTTAATAAAAAGTTTTAGGTACTTTATTTTAAAGTTTAAATATATAGTTTTTAATTTATAATTGTTTTTTTTCCTTTTTTTTTTTAGGGTTATGTATGGATGATTTATTTATTTTTTTTTTATAGTTGTACATAATTTTTTTTTTTATTCTAATATTTATATGTATTTTTTTTTTTTTTCATGAACGGTTAAGGTAAATGATTTAGTCTTTTTTAGAATTCATGGTTTTACAATATTGAGTTTCCTTTTATAAAGCTATTTTTTTCTATTGCTTGTTCTTATGTAATTTGGTTCATATGACGTGCTTTAAGTATATGTTTACATTTATGCATATGGCTTTGTAGAAAAATATATCATTTGATGTATACTTATATACTTATGTATATACATATGTATATACATATATGTGTATATATGTATATATGATGTATATATGTATATATGATGTATATATGTATATATGATGTATATATGTATTGGCGTATCCGTTTTTTTTCTTTATGTTTTACGTTTTTTTATTTGGTTATTTATTTCATTCACTTGAATTCTAAAAAATTATTTCTTTTGTTAACATTTAAACATGAGTTGCTTTAAGTTTCATTTATATACTTTTTTTTTTTTTACTTTATTTTGCTTACTATATATTAACCTTTTTTATAAGACAAATTTAATATATTAGAGTTGTGCACACATTGGTTTATAAACTTTAAAAAAAATAAAGTTGTTTTCCTTTCTATATTTTTTTATTATATAGTCTTTTTTTTAAAAAAAAAAAATTCTATTTTTCATTTTTTAAAGAGAATTATTATATGAATAATAAATTATATTACTATACTGTCATTTTTTGCAGTGATATAACCTACTGTTTCTTCTGCTGTTCGATAATTTTATGTTATAGAATCATAAAAGCATATAACGAACTGCATAGTGATAAGAAGCGTGATACACATGTCTTCACGTTTTCCCGTGTTTGTTCATAACTGTTAATCTTTTATTTTATTCTTATTCCCTTTTTGTTACACCAAATAAATTGTTCATTGAATACATAGGTATGTATATATGTGCACATTTTCTACATATTTTCAAATGATGATTCATATGTTTAATTACGCGTTATCAAAATATTTGCTGTTAAATATGCATAGCAAAAAAAAGGAAAAGAACGAAATAATACATAATACAGAACGGTATAATTTGGAAAACTGCTAATAGTTGTGCATGAGTAACGTAGAAATTATAATTAATCCATTATTTGTAAATCAGTAGGAAGGGAAATAAAAATAGTATATATTTTAATTGACCTACTTTAATTTTTCTGTATGCAGAATACATTTCTAATGTTTCCATTAAGGGAAGTATTATATTTTAACATAAATTTCTTTCAGTATTTTGAATAAAAAAAAAAAAAGGAGAAAACAAAACAACACACAAAAACGTATTACGAATCATTACATTTTAATTATTATTTTGTATAAAATATACATGCTATAAAAACATGAATTAAAGAAGAGCCTAACTGGATGTTTACTTTTCGTTAATATTTTACGCTCCATATAATATGATTATAATGAAATGTATTATTATAGTAAATATGTTATAGAAACTACAGTAAGTTCAACAAAGGAACAATTTACTCTTTTTTTTATGCAAAATTTTGAATAACAAATCACAGTACAATTAATAATTTATAGAAGTCATTTATAAATTCACTAACTATATTGTATATCCATATATATACTTTTACATAATATATATATATGTAAAATACTTTTTTAATTTTGAAGTGACGGTACAATATTCTACTACTACATCAGTAGTGGTGTTAGGTTATATTGGTTTTATGTATGTTATTCTTTTTTTATAGATTGTGATAAAATAAAAAATGAAAAAAATTCTAACAGTTCTTCACACAGAATATAGAAAAAAATAATAATGCCGTAGCTTAAGCCGCAAATTTTGTACGTTAGTTAAATTTTTAATTTATTCATTTTTTATTACTGTTGCTAATAACTTTGGATACAAAAAAAAAATAAAAATGTATGAATTAAATATTAAGGGACACATCAAAATTTATAATTTTGTAACTCAAATATTGTTTACATATTTATATCGAAACTACACTATTCAATAGCCTTAGAAAAAAATTATATTATGAATAATAATAGGTAAGTATAATACATATATAAATATATATAATACAACTTTATAAATGCCCATTAACTTGAAAGATATAATAGTAAAATATACATATATGAACTGCAATTAAAAAAAAAAAAAAAATTAAAATATATCATATTTTTTAATATTTAAAGGGATATACACTTTTTTTTTTTTAATTATACTGAGCTTTGTCAATATATGTCATTTAAAAATAGGGAATAAAAGGCAAAAAAATAAAAATAAAATAAATAATGTAAATATATCGAATACTTATATTTATATTTTTTTGCCCTTACATAAATTATGCCTTTTTTTTTTCTTTTTTTTTGAAGTTCAAAAAAAAAAACAAATATACTTATATACATATATATATATGTATATTTTCAAATTTTTAATAAGATAAAAATAAGTTTAAAAATGTGAAATACATGGAAAAGTAAAGGAAAATACAAGAAAAACTTGGTTACAATTTTTTTTATTGAATATGAACAACTGAAAAGATAATAATAAATAGGAAAAACGACATTTCTGTTAAGTAGCTCTTTTTTATTATCAGCATTATATAATAAAAAAAAAAAAAAGTACGATCCTTTTTTTGATTATTATTTTACTATTTATAATATAGTATATATATGAAATTGCATATGTTATCCTTAAAAATATTGTTTTTACACATTTGTAATAGTTAGTTGTGCCGCATATAACAGAGCCAATAAAATATGGTTGTCCTAAACAGTTAACAACTGTAGTGTATTGTTTTTGACAATCTGAAGATACTATTTTAAATGTATTTGCATATTTTTAAAGGGTTATGGAAAGAAGCTAAATTCTGTTAAATTCCATGACTGTTAAATTGCTTAACTATCAAGTTCAAGATTTGCTAAGCTGTAAAATTGACAACGCGCAAATTTTTTATATTGTTTTAAATATAAAGAAAAAAGAGACGAAAAAAAAAAAATAGAAAATGGAATACAATGGAAACCTTGTAGACATAGAAGGAAATGACTTGATAATAAATCAGATAACCAATGATAGGACAATCATAAATTGCAAACTTTTTTTATTTAAATTAAAAACAAAGAGCGACAAATTGAGATATTATGAAATCAAAAATTCCATCGCATCAAAAGATTTTATTAAGGCATATATTGCTGATGATTCAAACGCCCTTTTACTCTCAGATGATTTATTTTATTTATATGATAGTGAAAATAATAAAAAAAATTGCTTAATAAATTTGAATGACTGCGAACCAAGAGATTTTATATATTATAAGAAAAATTTAATATTTATTCAAAAGGATAAATTTTCCTTATTTCAAGCAAAAGCCGATGGAAAATGTAACATTCTGCTAAATTTAATAGATGCACCGTTAAAAGTAAATTTTTGTTCTTGTAATAAGGATATGCTATATTTATGTACTAGCGCAAGAATATATTTTTTAAAATTAATATATTCAAAGGATAAAATATTAAAAGTTAAAAATACGCAAATGAGTCTTCCATTCAAATTTAAGCAAGAAGAATATGCATATCATTCTTTTGAAAACAAATTCTATAAAATTAAAAATGAATATAAAGAAGTAATACATGTGTGTAGTTATTCTGATAAAGAAGTAACTGTATATAAATTTGTTAAAGGAGAATTTAAAAATAAAAAAAAATGTTTTGTAAAATTATCAGTAAATAAATTAAATAATGAAATTATAAAAGGATGTTTTTTTTTTAAGATTAAGAGGGTGTCAAAAGGTCAGGAAAAAAAAAAAAGGACACAGATGTTGTAAATAATAATTATAACGAGGTGGTAGTAAAGGGGTCAAATGATTCGAATTTAGAGGATGAAGTAACTGAGGGAAAAAAGAAATGTGATAGTGAAGAAATTTTAAAATATGAAAATGTGAACTGTGTGGATAACTTACCCTGTGATGAAAATAATTTGTTACAAAATAATGATTCCATTTTCTCGAATGAGAAAATTGTAAGAGATGAAAATTCAAAGTTTGAAGAGGAGCATACTTGCTCCGATGTAGTAACTACACATAATGGAAAAAATAACAACATTGAAAATGAAGAAGAAGAAAAGATAGAGGAAGACATTTCTACAAATAAAGAAGAGGATATTATAAAGTTGTACTTATTAATTTATAGTGAGAACGGGAGAATTTTGATATATTTTGTGGACTATTTAAATCTAGCTGATTTTAAATTTGGTTTTGTAGGGTTTAGTAACAACCCAATTGCATTTATGCATTTGCCATTTAAAGCAATATATATATATAACATATCTGAATTATATGAAAAAAGAGTAATAAAACAAAAAAAAATTATTCAAAAAAAAAAAAAATTATCTTCTAATTATTGTAAATACATGGAGCATATAATCAATAAAGAAATTTATATTAATAGTAATCTTTTTATTGATACAGTTTTAATGAATGAAGGTACAGTTAGCATATATACCATCCAAATTCATAATAATCTTTTACTTGAATGTGAAAATAATATGGAGCCTACGGTTATCAATGTTGTAAATTGCAGTAATAAAGTTGTGGCAGTAAAAAAAGCAATAAATAATGAGAATAAAAATGATGAAATAAAAAAAATTATAAATGAGTCCAAATATTCTTGTTATTCGGATAGTGATTCATATATAGATAGTGATATTACATGGACAAACAGTGACAAAAGTGATGATGATGATGATAATGATAATTCTTTGTACAATGTTAATATTGATTCTCATGTGGGAGAAGATAATTTGAATAATTATGAACATTCGGGAAAAATGGAAAAAACAAAAAACATTGGCAGTTCTAGTAGTATTAGTAATGCACTTAGCCAAAACAAACAAAGCCTATTATCTGAAATAGATCATTATGATAATATAAAAAAGGAGCAAGATAATTTTACTCATAACATAGCTGATAAGGATAATAGTAATGATAACATTAATAATGTGGGTAATAACAATGACAGTAATAATATTGAAAATAATAATAATGAGAATAATAATATTGAAAGTAATAACAATGAGAATGTTAATAATGAAAGTAATAACAATGAGAATATTAATAATGTGGGTAATAATAATTACAGTAATCATAATGAGAATGTTAATAATGAAAGTAATAATAATGAGAATGTTAATAATGAAAATAATAATAATGAGAATGTTAATAATGAAAGTAATAACAATGAGAATGTTAATAATGAAAGTAATAATAATGAGAATGTTAATAATGAAAATAATAATAATGAGAATGTTAATAATGAAAGTAATAATAATGAGAATGTTAATAATGAAAGTAATAATAATGAGAATGTTAATAATGAAAGTAATAATAATGAGAATGTTAATAATGAAAGTAATAACAATGAGAATATTAATAATGTGGGTAATAATAATTACAGTAATCATAATGAGAATGTTAATAATGAAAGTAATAATAATGAGAATGTTAATAATAATGAAAGTAATAACAATGAGAATATTAATAATGTGGGTAATAATAATTACAGTAATAATAATGAGAATGTTAATAATGTGGGTAATAATAATTACAGTAATAATAATGAGAATGTTAATAATGTGGGTAATAATAATTACAGTAATAATAATGAGAATGTTAATAATGTGGGTAATAATAATTACAGTAATAATAATGAGAATGTTAATAATGTGGGTAATAATAATTACAGTAATAATAATGAGAATGTTAATAATGAAAGTAATAATAATGAGAATAATAATAATAATGAGGATAATAATAATGACAGTAATGATTATGGTAGTAATATAGATGATAAAATAATTGAGGAAAAGGAAGAAATAGATCAAGATAAAAGGAAGGGAAAATGTAACGGAAATATCTATACAATTGAACAGTTAAAAATGGGTCAGAAAAATGAAGAGACTCTAGAAAATAATATAGAATGTGAAATAAAAGAAAATGCTTCGAAAAACCAGAGTTTGTTATATTTGACACATCACAAGAACTCAAGTAATGATTCATGTATCTCTACACCTTCATCAGTAAATAGCATAAAATTAAAGACGTCCACTTTTGAAGTAAACCAGCAGAGCGCGAAACAGATAAGCGAAAACGGGGATGAAGAAGCAGAAAAAGTAGTAGAAAATGAATTAGAAAAAGAAAAGGAAGTTTATGAGATTTATGATAAAGAAGGTGCCCATATGGAAAAACATCCAAAAGTGAATGAAGACCAGGAAAAAAATGAGAATTTAGAAGTAAATGTAGACCCCGAAATGAATGAACCACAACACGACAGCATTAGGCAGAATGATATGACAGAAGGCAATAAAGTGAAAGATGGTGGTGATATACAAACATGCAATGAAAATGTAGAATTAAAGGGAGAAAAGGAAATGAATCAAACAAATTTTGTTGCTGTTGATACAGAAAAAGGAGTGGGGGACCAAAATGAATTTAATGAAAATAATGAAGAGGAATTTGATAAAAATGTAGAACAAAAGAAAAAGAAAAAAAGAAAAAAGGGAAAAGACAAAAAAATAGAAAGTATAGAAAAGGAAGATGTGGAAGAAGAAACTACAGAAGAAAAGAAAAAAAAGAAAAAAAAGAAAAAGGCAAGAATAGAGGACAATATTTTAGTCGATAAAAAAGAACAGAGTGATAAACATGATGGTATTAATAATGATGATTCTGAAAAACATTTGAATAATAAATTACATAATAATGATTTAATAAATTCTAATAACAACCTTTTAGTATTATCATCAATGATTAAACTTTATTTATCATTAAGAAAATATGGTGCACTATTTAGTTTACTTTGTGTATCAGGTAAGAAACAAATTAAAAGCACTGTTAAGAATATAGGGAAAAAATATTCCATTAAATTACTAGAATATCTTTTAAACACACTAATGAGAAATACATATGCTCTTGTTCCTTTTTATAAGTGGATTAAATGTATATGTAAAGTATATAAAGATTCTCTGAAAGGGAGAAAACATCGTTCTTTAGTTACTAAAATAACAAATGTTGCAGACAAATATGTGAGAAATGAACATATAATAAATCTCGTTGTAGACAAAATTAGTTGTACTGTTGACAGTATAATGAAAAATAAAATTTTGGAAAATACAGAAATTCTTAATTATAGAGATGGGACTATCATGAAATGAAAATTTGTAAAAAAAACTTTTCAATAAAATAATAATATTATGTAAAAAATGTTATTTTTTGGAAGTAGTAATTTTTTCATTTAATTTAGACCTGTGTGTATATAACGCTACATATATGTATTTAAATATGTCTTTGTTGTTATATGTATAAGTTCATATGTGTATATGTTCACATGTGTATATGTTCATATGTGTATATGTTCATATGTGTATATGTTCATATGTGTATATGTTCATATGTGTATATGTTCATATGTGTATAAGTGTAAATTGGCATAACATGTATACATTTATATGCATACACGATGATAGAACGAAAAGTAAAAAATTTAAGTTGTGTTTTTGATATAAATAAAAATATACATATAAGTACATACGTATATACATATATATATGTACACATATATATATGTATATATATATCTACTTATGTATATATATATATATCCGTATAAATTTACTTACCAAAACATCTTTAAGTTTCGTGAGAATCTGTTTTATCTCAGTTATTAAGAAAACCGTCCAATTTTTATTATTTCAATACGCATAATTATGAACACTGTTTGTTGACAAAATTGCAGAACAAAAAAGAAAAAAAAAATTATATATATGTACATATATGTATACATGTAATCCCCTTGGCATAATTTGTGCACAATTAAAAATAAAAAATAAAATATGTTTTAATTATAAATTTATATTTTACATAAATTTTTGTTTTTCATGCAATTTTATGTAACCACTTTGCCTTTTATTAAATAAATGCGTAATATTAGCATTCTTTTTTCCTTTTTTTTTTTTTTTTTTTCTTTTCTTTGTTAAAATAATAATTTATATTTTGCCAAAAGAAATTTTTCTAAAGCGCAAACATCTTTAATATATGAAAAAAAAAATATGAAAAACAGATTCAATAATGCTAATAGTTGTACTATTATAAAAGTATAACACAATTTCTTAAGCCATATTACACACATCAGTTATTGTTAATATGCATATTTATGTTTGTATGTACAATTATTTACGTTTGTACATTTATTCACGTATATATGTGTATGTAATTGATTTTTTTTTTTTTTCCCTGTTTTAAAAGTATTAATGGGTGAATAAATGGACAAATTAACGGACTCGTTAACAAATGAAAATATGAATGAAGTTTTTATTTCCTACAATGATATGAGTACTAATTCTTTTTTACCTGAACATAAATATGATGAGCTGTTCTGCTCCTTTTTTTATGTATAAATAACAAGATTATTTATTTTTTTAATTCTGTAGTACAAGACAATGCAAGTGAAACATGTGTGGAATCGTACCAAGATTTAAATGAATTTTTAGAAAATTCGGATGAATCCAATTTCCAGTATTCAAATGAAAGCGAAAATTCAAGTATTTATAACACTTATTCTACAGATGAAAAACATATTCCAATTTACTCTTATGTTAGTAATAATTTCATAACAAAAAAAGAGAGAAAATATAAAAAATGTTATACAGCTAGTTTTATAAATAATATGAACAGGTCAGAAAAAAAAAAAAAATGCATTAAATTGACATACTCTGAAGAATATATATTGTATATACAAATATGTATGTATTTATGCACATCTAAATATCTTACCTATTAAAATTCCTTTTATTTTATACTTGAAAGTGTTGAGAACTTCCCGTTCAAAAGTTATGGAAACATGATCACTGGTACAGATAAAACAAAGTAAGTCTTCCTTTAAAATTTTTTTTGTTTGTCCGTATTTACATAAATTCTGCGTGTGCAAAAAGAAAAAAAAAAAAAAAAAAGGAAACGATGCACTTATACGTAAAACTCTTAGATTCGATATGTACGAAAAATAATTGAAATTGTTCTAAAAGTAAAAAAACACACACAATATTATGTACATATACATAACATGTTAGAAAAATAGACAATTTTCAATGGAAACCTTTAGGGAAGAACGTTCCCGAAATTTCGTTGTTAAATATGTCTTATAAAAAGGCCTGGGATATAGGAAAAGAAGGTATAAAAAAACAAATATGAAGAGGTGCGCACATATAGATATAGACATAAGTATATGTATATATATATATATATATTTATATGTACGGAATATTTTGTGGAATGGCTATCGTCCTCCTGTAAATTATTTAAAATGTGAAGAAGCGATGAACAACTTTGATTTTTTGTTTTTATTAGGTTGTAATGGATTGCTTATTAAAAATATATTTGAAAGTTATAAGAAAAAAAAATTGCACTACATCGTGTTAGACGGCACTAATATAGGTACTATTCAAAATTAGAAACTAAAACCATATCTGAAAAAGAGTACTTAATTTTTTAATTAAACAATTATGCGGATGCGTAAGTTAATATATACAATATATATATATATAATATATATATATATATATATATATATATATATATATATATTATGTATATGTACATATGCATATTGGTCAATTTTGCATTTAACTCCACATTCTATTTTATTTGGTAATTTTATTTTAAACGTATAAATGTGTATAGTAACTGCTAATGTGATACCTCCTATATATAATCTGTGTTAATTTTTTTAGAAAATTTTTTAACAGTGTACTCTCATACATATCAGGAAACTATAAAGGGTGTAAACCCCAGTGTATTGAAACAGTTCAGGTAAATAGCATAAAAAATATTTTTCCTAAAATAATATGGAAATATTTAAATAAATAAATATATATATATATATATATGTGCATTTGTATATGTATTTTTTTTTTTTTTTTTTGTTTCTTAAAATGCAGTTTTTATGATATAGAAGACGCCTATTTTATATATGATATTAAGAGCATTCACATATTCAGAAAGATGAAACACAAAGAAAAAGAGAAAACAGTTATCTTAAAAGGATTGAACGACAATTTTTTTAACGCCATTTTAGTGTGTATGAATGAAATAATACATTATTTAAATTTTGTTAACTTCAAAAGAATGATGAATAAATCTAATACAAAAAAGAAAAAAAATGAAGAATTAGATGAGACAACTTATTTCGTTAAATCGGCTAGAAATGAAAATAATGTTTATAATAATAATATAAAAGATGTGATATCTTATAATAAAAAAAAAAAGAAGATAAATGATACATATATAAATGGAGAAAGCAATAATAAGAATTGTGAGAATAATATTGTAAATCTCGGTAACAAGAACATTAATTGTAATAAAGAAAACAAAAATGATTTCCCCACAATTTTATCATCTAATAATATTGAAGAATTTGGTTATGAATATATAAAAGATATAATAAAAAATGAAGAAAAAAAATTATATGAAACTGACAAAATGTACATTAATAGCAATGATGAATACTCATCTCATACATCCGACAGCATGTCACAGTAATCTTCATAAAATTTTTATATAATAGCATATTAAGTTAAATATGAGCTTAAAATAAAAAATAGTCCTAATAACAACCTGAATAAGGCATGATTTATTCTGCTTTTTATATTAGCATGCCTAAGGATTTTCTAATTTAATATCAACGAAAAAGCAATTACAACATTAGAAAGGGAGTGTGTGCAGAATAAAATTCTTGCAAAATTACAACAAAAATGACACATATTAACAGTTTAGGGGATTTAAGTACAAATAAAACCTCAAATTAGTTCATTACTTTTATTTTATTTTTTTTTTTTTTTTTTTGTGCGTATATCTACTTAAAAATTAATGATAATTTTTAGAATATTTTGTTTTTCATATTATTACCATAAAAATTAAAGTGGGATATTATACCATTTATACATACATATATATATATATATATATATATATATACATTAAGTTCAAAAAAATAAAAAAAGATACGAAGATATGTAGTAAATTTTATGAAACAATTAACTATTTCAAAAAAAAATGTTAATTTTTATATGAAATACAACAACATATATAAAATGCAATCGTGTATATATATGTATATACATATACATACACATGCATGTAAACAAAATATATGAGGGAGATAATAAAACATTATATATATATAATGCACACTGAATGGAAGAAATATGTAACTTAAAATATTTCTAATATATGTACTTATATGTGTATATATGCATAAGTATCATTTTTTTAAGCATACTTATTATATTGAATTCAAAAAATCTGCGATGTTGAAATTACAAATACAATAACGAAAAAAGTAAAATGCATGTTTAAATATATATATAAGGGATATGAAAGAAACAATTGGTAAATAATAAAACCTACTGATAAAAAATGTTAGAGCATATTTTTCATAATTGTTTTTGAAATATATATGCTTTCGCAATAATTAAAACAAAAATACAAATATACATATGTATATAATAATTTGGATCAAATTTATATCATTTTAAAATATGTTCACAAAAACTTTATTTAAAAAGCATAGGAAGATGGTATTCTAAAATATTAAAATCAAAAAAAAAAAAAAATAAAATAATCTTTTTCACTTTTTTTTCAAATTGTATTTTAAATTTAAAAAATTTGTAGGTATAAATGTTTTTTTCCTACTATCGCTTCTTCATCTTTAATATGAAGTTATTATACTGCTCCTAAGAAGAGTAAGATGTGCAAGTATATATATATATATATGTACATGTTACAAGGGCTTGCACACACACTAATACTATGCATTTCGTAAAAATTATGTACAATTCATGTAAAAATACAACGCATAATTCATTACATTTTATATAAACTATAAAAAAATACCTCTAATGTCTTCAGTTTCATGCAACTCTCTGGAATATCTTGATAATTTAATTTTTGTTCTAAAAAATAGAAGAAAAACCGTATATCCATAAAAAATTTTCATAAAAATAATGGAGAATGATTGTATGTTATATATATATACATATAGTATTTATAGATATATAAATGAATAAGACAAAATAATTTTAAGCTTAGAAAAATTAGTATTACGATATTGATTCTTTTGCTTGTAGTAATCATTTTTTATTTTCTTGGTTAAAATATGACATTCATGCTCATAATATTTGTATTCTACTTCGTATTCAATCTGTTAAAAAGAAAAAAGGAAATGTAAACAACAAATAATAAACTTTAATACAATTAAACGAATTAGCTATAATATTTGTATTAAAAAAAGCAATTACTTGAAAGCGCGCATGGCTATTTCTAGGATAATTATAATTAAATGATCTTTTTGTAAAAAATCGAATATTGTTTAGAGATGTGTAATTTAACGTATCAAAGTAACCTGTTTTTTGAAGGGAATATACAGCCTATTAAAAATGGAGAAAAATATATTTTTTTAATATTATAATTATGTGGTACAATCAACTTGCATGGCTCATATTTTTTTTTCTTTTTTTTTGTCGGTAGAAATTATACAGCAAAGGGATATATATGTATATAAACACAAGCATGTATATATATACACATATACATATACACACATATATAAATGTATTCATATATATGTACGTGTACATGACTTAAAATTTTTTCGCTTTATGGTCCTAGGAAAACTGCTAAATATAAATGTGCGCAAATTCACAAAATAAATATACATAAATATATATATGTACATATACATAAATATATATATGTACATATACATGAATATATATATATATACGAACATATATATACACTACTATATATAAAGAATATGATAGAATAAAAAATAGAGATGCATATTATTACCTTAGGCTGCTCAAAATGACTTGATAAAAAGAAAATAATAAACATTATTAAAAATATGGAAACTTGAACGAAGGAATAATTTCGTTGACTATTATTATTAGAATTGTTGTTAGTGTTTGCATAAGTTCTATTAGTATTGACATTAGCTCTAAATTGTCTATTATTACATGTAGCAAAATTTATTCCAAAAAAACTACGGAAAAGATCTTCAGGAGTAAACGTTTCGTCATTATAATAATAATGAGTTGTTCTAAAAGTTTGATGATGGTGATCTGTCTCAGAATTATTATCATATTCATATCTTTTTTCTTTATTTATTAAATGTTGGAAAGCTTTAGAAACTTTCTTAAAAGCTTCTTCTGCTCCTTTTTCTTTATTTTTATCTGGGTGATATAACTTAGCTAATTTTTTGTAAGCGCTCTTAATAGTTTCATCATTACTATTTTTTGGTATACCCAGAATTTCGTAGTAATTATTTGTTCTCAAAATTTTTTCTAAACATTCATCTTTTGTTTTATGACGTTCATGTAAATTACCTTGATTATTTCTAAAAGTTGAATTATTATTATTATTATGTACTTCATTTTCTTTTCCTATATGTTCTGTTTTGTTCAATTCCTCTTCACATATTTTTAATTTTTCACTTATATCAATATCAGGGAACATTCTTTTGCATTTTAGTAATAAATTTTTTGCATGACTATAGTTCCCAACTTTCATATATTTTAAGGCTAAATTAAAACATTCATAAGCTTCTTCCTTATTCCCTATCATTTTGCGAATTTTTTATATATCTTTTGTTTGACTATATAGTATTTTTTATACTTTTTATACTTTTTACACTTTTTTCCTCTTTTACCTCTTCCACCTTTTTTCCTTTTTTTTTTTTTTTTCCCTTGCGTTATATATAAATCATTAACTTTTTTCAGTTACAGTCCTACTTTATTCTGTATTCTTGTAATTTTGCAATTCTAGCTTTTGCAAATGCCTACTTAAAAACATAACTGCATATATATATATTATTAATTTTGTTATTCCATTAATCAAAATTTGGGGAAATCGTACGTGGAAATATATGACATGGTATCAGTATGGTTATTATTGTGTACATGTATATGTGTATATATATATATATATTTACATGAACGTATCAAATTATTCTGACATAACTAGCAATTGAAAACACATAAAAAAAAAAAGTCTCCTTGTCCTTTTTCGTTCATTCGTTTCTTGTGTCCTCAATTTTGTGAAAATGTTTTCTTCCCTTTCTTGAATTATGTTGGCTACGTCTTTTTTTCAGCACACATATATATATGTAAATATATATATACGTACATATATATGTATATTCACATTTGTACATTTGTTACAGTCTTCTTATACCTCATACCCTCAGTTTCATACGCATTATGTATTTTGTTACTCTATTATTTTATACATATACGTATAAATATATATATATATATATATTTATTTATGTGTCATACGTGTCGAAAAAGAGTATTATGTCATCCTCTCTCCCACATGACGAAATGTAAGAAAAAAACAGATTAATGTAGCTCACGAGCTGGATTTGATATTCTAATTATAGTTATAGCTTTCATTTAGAGACACAATTATCTTGGCCTCTTCAGTAACACAAATATACATATATATACATTATATATGTATAAGTAATATTCCATAAGCCACTGAAGGAAAAATTAATTTAAACAGTACTTATAAATACCTGTAATTTTAATCCCCTTTCTTTTGTTTTAATAAAAAAGTTAAATATAAAAAATATGAACAAGATACATAAAAAAGATAGGTAAGATAAAAAAAAAAAAAAAAAGAAAGAAACAGAAATACTTATTATATATGTTTTCTTGTACATAAATATTTATACATAATATAAATGTATTATGTATGTATATTCGTATAAAATCATATATATTATATAATTGTGAAAAAAGAAAAAATATTTAGTTTAAACAAGCAATTTTGCTATATAAAATATTTTAAAATTTTCATTTTTTTTTTTTTTTTTACAAACTTTCAATTATTTTAATAACATTTTTAGGATATCTTTCTTTTATTGTTCCAATATATATATTGTAAAATATAATTTCATTATTTTGCAAAAAAAAAAAGAAATTATATCAGTTTGTATTTTATAATTTTTTTTTTTTTTTTTTCTTTTTATATATTTACCTCATAAAAATTTACTTTTTTTCTTATGAATTCTTTTTGCCAAATATTACAATAAAATTTTTTCTTTTTTTTATTCGGAACACGAAGGAAACCACGAAAAAAATGAAAGCATAAATAATTATGTAAAATAAGTAAATATATACCTCGATATATGGTAAGAATAAGTATTATTTACGCAATTATATAGTAAGTACTACATGTATAAGTATATATATGTAAAAGTAAACAATGTGATATATATTCGGATAATTAACACTACAGTGTTGCAATGTATTAAAAAACTGTATAATTTCATAACATATATTAATATATGACTTAAAAAAATACTAGTAATTTTTTTAAAAAGCAATATAAGGAAAATTTATATACGCAGATGTTACAAACTACTCAAATGCAATAACAAAGTGTCCATATATTATAACTAGCTTTGGCATTAATTGTATATGGTAGCAGTCGCTATTCGTATACAGTTCTGTATTATACGTATAAAGCATATATATGGAAAATATAAAACATAAAAAGGAAACGGAAACTCAGTAATCTCATGATTTATTATAAAAAATGTACATATATATATTGCAAACTATTATTACACTGTTCTAGCAAGATTGCTAATATATGATTATAATATGTATATAATATATATATAAACATATATATAATAACCGTTGCAATAACATCCAAGTTTTTGTATTAAAAATTAAAGAGATAAGAATATAGAAATGGGAAAGGGAAATAAGTAAAATTGAATATTTTGAGTATATTTTGTTTTACATATTTATGTATATTTTAAAATGGAAACATTATTCTTTATTCGTTGTTTTTTTTTTTTTTTTTTTGTATGACAGATAAAAGAAAAGAGAAAATAAGGAACTGCTTTTCACGTTTTTCTTGCATTCTTTTACAATGTTATTACAATGTATAAAATAAACCCTTATAAATATTTTTTTTCTTTTTCTTTTTCATTTTCTTTTTTTTTTTTTTTTTTGTTTTAAAGTATATATATCTTTAAGAGAACTATTTTTCTATCGAATGTTAAGGATAAAGAAAATTTGCATTAATCTATATTTTAAAGAATAATTTTTTTACTAGCATTCCTTTTAAGGCGAATTTAAAGATATTTTTTAATAAAATTTTATTTTACTTACAGAAGCACATAAATATATATATATATATATATACGTAGAAGGATGTACCAACAAAGGTGTTAATTCATTTTATTAAATAAAAAATTGTAAATTTTTTTTGTAACAGTTTTTAACCCTAACTTTAACTTATTGATATCTCTTTAATTTACAATTATGCATTGTCGCTCCTTTCACGAAAAAAATTTCGGTTTAATTTTAAAATGTATTTAAATTAAATTACGTTAAATTACATGAAATAAATTATAATAAAATAATATTGAAAAGAAGGGTGACTACAAATAAACAGCATAAATTTGCATATTTAAATTAATGTTTCTTTATACAAATTTCCGTGAAATAGTAGCATAAAATATTCGGGTGATCATGAAAATTTACACTTTTTACACCTTCAGATCTACAACGCGTGAAAAAGCTCGAGAATATTGAGAATGTGTTTTCCTTTTTCATTTATTTTTAAAATTATACTTGAAGGAAAATTTTTTCTTTGCCGGAATTACTGTTTCGGTTTTTTCTGGTTGTTTTTTTTGCTTTTTTTGCTTTTTTTGCCTTTTTTGCTTTTTTTGCTTTTTTTGCCTTTTTTGCTTTTTTTGCCTTTTTTGCTTTTTTTTTTTTTTTTTTGTGCCTTATATATTCCTTGTTTTACTTTTCTTTAATCTATTTGCCTTTTTTATATGTTGTTTTTTTTGACTTTTTTTCCCTTTTAAAAATTTTTCTTTATTTTAATAATTAACACAATCTAAGCATGCAACCATAAAAAGCAAAATTAAATTGGAACAGATTAACAACATTGAAATATAGGTAACTATTTTTTTTTTTTTTTTTTTTGCTTATAAGGATATTACTACTTCAAGATCGAAATATAAAAAAATGGGTAAGAGAAAAAGTAGTGTAATTAAATCAAAGATGTATTAGTCAACTTTTAATATTAGCATCTTCTATTTTTTGCTTTTTTTCCATTTTTCCCTTTTTTAAAAATTTTGATATTTATATGTACATGCTATTTTCTCATTTTTTTTGGTTTTTTAATTTAAAAAATTTTTTTAACTATTTTTTGCTTTTCCGAAAAAGCTAATAAAACAACTACTGGTTGCGCTCGTTACGTTTATGCTTAAAAATTTAAATGAACGTAAGTAGATAATCTGTAAAATTTCACAAAAAAAAAAAAAAAAAAAAAAAATCATTATATATATATATATATATACATATGTATACGTAAAATACACCGTGCAGCTTATATAGAAAATTTTTATAAATTAAGCTTCTTTAGGAACCACACTTTTTTTTTTTTTTTTTACAAGCTTTACACACAAGCAAGATTTTTTAAAAAAACTTTATTTTCCATAAAAATGTTATATATATAAGATACCAGTAAAAGTAATATCGATCAATATATTTCATGTAAAAAGAGGAAATTAAATAATAAAATTGAAGAAGTGTGTAATATATGTTTGTTATTAAAAAATATATTTTTAGAATTATATAATAAGATGTTTTTACACACTTTTATTATATGAAATGACAAGCTCTCCTTGTAATAGAGTTTATGTTACCCGCAACAGGGAATATATATTCGCTCAAACGCGAACACGTATATATATATATATATATATGTACAAATTTACATATATACATATGTACATTGCACACATATATATGCCCGGGTTTATGGGCGCTGAATAAATGAAAATAATTATTATTGTATAGGAAAATAGTTAAATAGAAAAAAAAAGCAATGAATCAGCAAATGAACTACGTAAATTTAAAGTTTTATTTGTATATATTTTTTTGTTTTTGTTTTTTTTGTGATATTTGGACTTTTCCATTGCGACCTATGTTTTTATAATATGTGTAGATTCGTTAAAGGAGAGTCTATCTTAATTTTTTGGTGATGTGTATATATGTATGTATATATATAGGCATATATGAATACATTTCTGTTGGCCTGAAGTTAACGTTAAATATTTTTAATATGCACGTTATGAAAAAATAACTTCAAATGTACATGAACGTATATATCGAGATTCGAGACTGAACTACAATGTAATATGTTTCTGCACCGTTGAAATGGCGTCGCAGCAACAGAAATGAACCTAAATATATATTCACAGGGATTTACTACTTTTACATACACATACAAACTCAGAAACAAACACTCACACACATGTATACACTTCCTACCGCAGGTTTTGCGTGTTTCCATTTTGATATTTACAATTCGGTGTTTGTTTTACGGAAAAAAAATTTTTTTTTCGAAAACGTAATTACCTTTTTGATATATTCCATACCTATAAGCTATTTTTATTTATTTATTTTATTTCTAAGTTTTCTTTCCTTGTTTTCTTTCCTTGTTTTCTTTCCATGCTCTCTTTCCATGCTTTCTTTCTTTATTTTTCTTCCATGTTTTCTTTCCATGTTTTCTTTCTATGTTTTTCTATTTTGTTAACTCTATGTTATACAAAATGTTGAACTCATTTTATGTTCTAACTTTAATATTAGCGAATTTTATATTTTACAAAAATTGCCACAACCAAAAATATTTAAAAGTGTTAGGGGTATATAATATTAAGTTAATCAAGAGAAGAAGTAGAATTTTGATAAATGGCACAATAGATAAGACAGAATACTTAGATGAAATAAAAGAGAGTTATAAACCCCTATTTGATGTTTATGAGATTTCAGCTAATTTTGAAAAACTAAAAATTTCAAAAGAGAAGGAAAAGAAAAAAAAAAAAAAGAAAAAAAAAAGAGAAGATATTAAAGAAGAGAAAAAGGAACAAAATAAAGAATCAAACGAACAGATACATTTTCTTGAGTTTTCTTTAAAAAATCCCCATGAACAGCGTGATATTTTAAAAGGAAGGAATCAGAACGATCCTCATAAATTAGGAAAACGAAATAAACATAGTGCTACATCTTCCGCGATAAATATTGGAATGAGAAATAATGATAATCATATGGATGTTATAAGTAAATCAAATGAATTTGATAGCTTAATTAAGGATAGAAATATAGGTTATGTTGACAACTTAGATAAAAAGGATATGCACGTAGAAGATATTGGCTCAAATGAAGAAGAAATATCAAAGCCATCTCGTACAGTAAGAGCAGAAGGACAAAATGAAGTGGATGTAAATGAAATGAAAGGGAAGTCAGCTGAAGGACAAGCTGGTGAAGTAATAAAACAGGAAGAACAAGGGAAAGAACACAACTTACATGCCAGAGAAAAGGAGGCAAATGAAAGACAAAATGAGAAAGAGAAAAAGCAAAATAAAGTTGATATACATAATGATAGAGGTGATAATCAAAATGGTGAGCATAGCAATCTCCATGATGAAGATCAAGAAGAAGAAGAAAATGAAAGCTCAGACGATGTTGATCAAAAAGATAAAAATTATGAATTAAATGAAGATGGAAAAGATATGAATGATGAAATAATATCACGGGAATTTAATAATTACACAATTGTAACAAATTCAAACGATTTGTTAAGTGACATTTCAGTGGATGCATCAGAAATTTCAAAACTTAGCATCGGAAACTTAAGTATACCATATAATGAAAAAAATAGAACTACTTATACTCACCAAAGACATATAGTACTTACCAATAAAGGAAATAAAAAATATAAGGTAGTTTTAATAACAAAAAATCCTAAATTCGTTGAAGCTGAAGAGGATGAAAACGAAGATGACGCTGAAAGAGAGGAAAATCCTAAACCAGTAGCAATTAAAACGGAAGAAGTAGCTGGAAAAGGAGAAGTGGCCAGAAAGGTAGAAGCTCCTGAGAAAGGAGAAGGAGCTGAGAATAGGGGAGCAACTGGGAAAGGGGGAACAAATGAGAAAGTGGAAGGAGCTGAGAATAGGGAAGAAGCTGAGAAACGGGGAGCAGTTGGAATTCCAAGTGCAATTCAAGAAACAAATTTTATTCAAAAGAAAAAGGGGGGAAAAGATGAACAGGATGAAAGTATTAAACATAGGAATTTATATGATGGAATGGGAACCCTTGATTTTAGCAAGGCTTACAAGAATAAAATAAGGAGTGAAAAGAGGAAAGAAGTAAGAGGCGATAGTAGCGGTGGTAGTGATAATAGTAGTACTAGCAGTAGCAGCTACAGTGCTAGTACTAACAGTAGTAGTAGTGGTAGAGGTGGAGCAGGGATGTTAAAACGTTTGCTCAACTTCTTATCATTTTCAAGTGATGAACATAAAGTAAAGAGCGATTCAGACCAAACCAAGGATAAAGAGAGTGCAAAAAAAAATGACAATAGTAAGGAAATGAATCCGGATGATGTAAACAGTATTTTAAGTGTAGACAAAGTGGTAGATCAATACCTCCTTAATCTGAAAAATGGTGATTCTTCAAATCAAGAACTAATATTTGTGCTGAGAGGAGATCTAGATTTACACTCCCCTTTCATGAAAAATGTTATAAAAAATGCGAATAATAAATTTGAGACATACATAAAAAAGAATTTTGAGGAAGTAGATAAAATATCTTATGATGTCTCTTCCCCAATAAATTTTTTATGTTTTTTTGTGCCAAATGTTTTTGATATGAATAATTACCATATACTAAAAGAGGCTTTAACAATATTATACAAAGAATTAGAAGAATATACAGAAAATTGGAGCTTCTCAAATATGTATGTAACATTTGACACAAACAATGATCATCTTTATAATAAGGACGATGGTATGAATTACACAAATGCTGGTCCTATAAAGGATGGAGAACATGCTGATACAAATAGAAAAGGGCAAGCTGGATTTGGACAAGAAGAAAAAGAAAAAAAGAAAGAGGAAGGGAAGAAAAAATATATTAAAAAAAAGAAAAACTTATATAATATAAAATATTCGTTCTTACGCAAGTTCTGGAGCATGGATCCCTTCATATCATTTGCCCGAAAAATGAATAAAAGAAATTTCCGTGTCCAAAAAGAAATATTAAATTTCCTTCCAAAAGAATTAAGAGAATATTCTACATGGAATCTGTCTATTATACGAGTTTTTAATGCGTGGTTTTTAGCAGGATATGGAAATAAAAATGTAAAGGTATGTGTTATAGATTCAGGAGTAGATAAAAATCATATTGATTTAATGAAAAATATATATATTCCAGAATATACAGATAAATACGAAATGACAGAAGGCTTTTACGATTTTATGGTAAAGAATCCAACAGATTCATCAGGTCATGGGACACACGTTACAGGAATTATTGGAGGAGAAGTAAATGATTTAGGTATGGTTGGTGTAGCTCCTAATATTACACTAATATCTTTACGATTTATTGATGGAGCAAAATATGGAAGTAGCTTTCATGCTATTAAAGCTATAAATGTTTGTATATTAAATAAAGCACCAATTATTAATGCCAGCTGGGGTTCTAGTAAATATGATCCTAACATATATTTAGCTGTTCAGAGATTAAAATATACCTTTAATGGAAAAGGGACTGCTTTGGTATCAGCTGCAGGAAACGAAAATAAAAATAATGATGAACATCCTTTGTATCCCGCAAATTTTAAGCTTCCCCATGTGTACAGGTACTCGAATGCTATTTCTTGATTTGTCGTGATATTTTGCTGTGTTCTCTCAAGTTTCACTATTATAATGAAAGCGCACTTTTTTTGTGTTGTTGCTGATGATGCTGTTGTTGTATCTTTTCGTATCATGCTTTTCAAGTACTCTATATCTATTGGTGTTTTATCTCATGATAGGATACCTTACTTTAAGGCATTTTACGACATGTTTATTATATTGTCCTTCTCCATCTCCCTTTTTTATTAAACCTCCATTTTACTTCACCAATTTTTTACTTCTCCCCCTTTCATTTCACCACTTCTCCCTGCAGCGTTGCGTCCATCAGCAAGAATTTCGAAATTTCTCCCTTTTCTAACTACGGGGTAAAGAGTGTTCACATACTTGCTCCAGGGCACCACATATATTCAACTACACCTAACAACTCATACAAAATAAACACAGGAACATCCATGGCAGCTCCTCATGTATGTGGAGTTAGTGCATTAATATACTCAGTTTGTTACAACCAAGGATTTATTCCTTCAGCTGAGGAGGTGTTAGACATTATAACTAGGACATCTATCAAAGTTGTATCTCGAAGAAGGAAAACAATTAATGACAGTTTAGTAAATGCAGAAGCGGCTGTATTAACGACATTATTAGGAGGGTTATGGATGCAGATGGATTGCCATTTTGTTAAATTTAATTTAGATAAAGGGCAAAAAAAACATATACCTATTGTATTTTCAGCATATAAAAACGGAGTATATGAAACTGATATTGTTATAGCAGTTATGCCTACTGAAGAAAATTCTAATGTTTATGGTGAAATTTTAATACCTATAAAAATAGTAACTAATACAAAATTAGCAAATTTTAAAGAATCACCAAGATATGGAAAGAAAATGGATATTGATAGCAATGAAGCTAGTAATGATGAAGTGCTGTCTTATATATGTGAAAACGCTTTATATAATTTATACGAAACAGATAATTATTTTCTTATTACATCGTTAGCTTTGTTTTTTGTAGCATTTTTGTTAATTGTTGCAGGGACAATTTATATGACGAAAAAAATATATCATGATGAATACTGTAATGACGATAATGAACATAACTTTGAAAATTATAACGTGGCGGAGAAAAGACATATCTTACATGGTCCAAAATGTGAAGATCTTGAAAAAGAAAAGAAAGAACATATAGAAAAATTAAATAACCGTGTAAGATTTAGTATTATTAAAGGAAAAGATAGAAATTCTATTTTAATGAATGATGTACCAAAAAAACTGAAATTCGAAAACTGCGACTTAGTAAATAGATCGGAGTTAAGGCGTGGGGATACCAAAATTTCGGGAGATAAAAACGTTAACGAGACGCTAAACAAATTAGATGATATGTTCATGGAATAATTGAAACAGCAAGGGGCATTATCCGTAGCATGGCGCATTTGCCGATCAACATATTGTATGGATGTATTGATGAGTGTACGGTTTAGTGTACATGTGTGTGTTCATCCAAGAATATCATATACATATACTTTCGCACACTAAAAGTATGCGCAAATGGGTTGAAAATAAATTGGTATTGATTATAATTTCTGAACCCTTTTACTATATATATTATTACTAAAATGCAATTGTTTAATTTCCTCATAATTTGATATTATTTACCTCAAAAAGGATATTCGCATTGCTTAATTGTTTAGCTGCTTAAATCTTTGATAAACTAATTAATTGTTTAATTGTTTAATTGTTTAATTGTTTAATTTTATTATTTTTTTTTTTTTTAATTTACACAACACTCAATATATTTAGTAGTACCTACAAATTTTTTGCTGCATTATCATAATAATATTTGTTTGAACCATCCTATATTTTTTCCTTATTAATTTATTATTTTTCTTTATTATTTTTCAGTATCATTGATTTCATTTAATTATTTCCTCTTTCCACTTTACCTTCGTTAAATTCATACACATATTATATTTATTTTGTAACCATTAATAACAATTTATTTTATAATGAATCGTAATAGCTTTTAATAAAAAGGTGGTTCAACATTTCGAAGTGAAGGTAATTAAATTAACACGTACGCATTATGTATAAATTTATAACTCAATAACATCATATGTAAGAATATATATATATATATATATATATATATATATATAGTCGGGATACTAAATTCACTTTGTGCAAAATGTGCAAAACCTACAATGAACTTACAGGAAGTTTTACCATATAATCCTTAAAAATGAATTAAAATTTTTAATATCACTGCTTTAAAACAATTATTAACAACAAACATTAAAAAAAACAATAGCAAAAATATGGGCTACATATGAGTTTTACGTTATAATAAAATATAATGCTTTATTTATTATTGTTCCTCTTTTTATAAGATTGTATAGTATAAGGTAAAACAATAATATCACTTATCTTAAAAAAGAAAATTAAAATTAATATTACACAAATTTAAACTAAAAAACAAAAAAAAGAAATTACCACATAAATGCAGAAAATACAATTACATATTCCTTTATAACAACATCCTATATTTCTGAATTTATTAATTCTGAATAGAGTAGGCTCAATAAATATAATATAAAAATTCTCATAAAAATTATTATAATAATATACATAAAAACTACGTATAATTTAATATATTGATAATTAACATGTACGTACATTCTATTTATAATAAATGATTTCTTTTACAATATTCAACTTTACAATATACCAAAAGCTTTTAACTGCTACATTGATTATAATAAATTCTCCTTCAAAAAAATTATTTCAAAATTCAAAATACGTTAAAATAGAAATAATTTCTATATAATACATATATATATATATTTGTACAACACATATGAAGCAATAATGAATGGGGATTATACACCCCAATAGGAACAGTAGCTATTCACATTAGCAAATATTATTAGATCCTATACAAATTTTTATTTCATATTTATGCAAAAGAATTGGTATACTTATAAATTGTTAAAGGGTGCACTGTACAAACCTTTTGTGCTAGGGTAAGGCAACGCGCGAAAGGTTATAAGAAGCAAGCTTCTAATTATCCTTTCCCCAATCAAAAATTAATGTGAAAATTGATAAGGTCTCAATTGAGACCATATCAGCTATCACGCTGATAAGAACAGGTACTACAAATTGATCTTAGCCAAGAGGCCGAGAAGGGGTAACTAATGTATATATAAAATTTTTATTATGTATATTTTTCCCTATGAAAGGTGTACCTATCAGTAAATTTTTTTTTTTTTCAGCTTTTCAGTAACGCATTTTTTTGCTTATCAATTTGGTGCGCACAAATATATACATGCATATATATATGCGCAATTTTTTATAGCTACTTTTTTGTTAGTTTACATGCAAGTAAAACTACCTAAAATAAATTTTCCCAACAGTATGATTTTTTTTTAAGAATATATTAAATCCTACATTTTTAATAACTTAAAAAAAAAATGTTCTGTATTTTTTTCCCTTTTGCAGAAAAAAAAAAATATAAATATATTTTACCCAAAAATAGTTGTTGAATGTATAGGTAAAAAAATGGTAGAAAGGCAACACATTTAATCAAGCATTATAATGAACTAGTCATGTTAAAATTAACCATGAGAATCACACAGCTAAGCACCATAACAAAGCAGAATAATAGAACATTTAATAAATTTCTGCCAAATTCATGCCCTTGGTCTTCCATGATAAGAAAGAGAAACTGATAAATCGTGCGCACTAACTATTAAAAATAGGATAGAAAGATGTGAAAAAAAAAAAAAAAATATATATATATATATATATATATGAGTATTGAAAATGCAGAAAAATATATGTAATACAGTGTATACTTATTCATTTAGTATAAACATTTATATTATATACGTATGCGTATATAATATGTTATTCAATACTTTTGAACAATATGATGTGTGTATTCCAAATATCGAAAGAGTTGCTGAAAGGGTACAACAGGAAGGTAAGGATAAATAACTTCAGCAGATACGTAAATACATCTTGTTCAAAAGAAGGAATAAATAAAAAAGAGAAAAATGAATATATATTATCATTAGATGAAGCGTTGTATTTGTCTAAAGAAATGGGGATTAAGACCACAACAGAAATACAAAAAATAATCATGAGATCACCCCCTTTTTCTGCAGACACTAGCCCATTTGTTATTGAGAATTTTTTAAGTATAGTAAACAAGCAAAAAGATTCATTGGAAATAAATCGAATTGATGAAAAGATTAGAGAGCTAAAAATGGAAGACGAAGAAGAGAAAGAAAAAAAAAAGGAAGCTTTTTTAAATAGTACTGAAACAAGTGAATGCGCAAATAAATTAAGTGAGAGTATTATTAACAAGATTCTCACTGAAAATTTTAATAAAAAAAGGGGAAAAACATTTATTCATAATAACATGGAATGGTTAGAAGAATCAGAAGGTATAGGCACGAATAAAAGATCTTGTGCATATGTTTATATAAAAAGGGGTACAGGTGTTATCAAAATAAATAACCAAGAAGATTTATATATCCGCTGGCCTTATTTTTACAATAGAATGGATGTGGTAGAACCCTTTTATTTAACAAAAACAGCATGTGTATATGATGTATTTATAAAATTAAAAGGAGGAGGCATAAGCGGACAATCAAAAGCTGCTAGATTAGCAATAGGAAGGGCTTTAGTGAACGCGTGCCCATATATTTATGATGAACTAAAAGAACATGATATTTTGTACGAAGACATGAGACAGAAGTTTCCGAAAATGCCTGGAAGGAAAAAATCAAGGGCTATGAAGCAGTGGTCAAAAAGGTAAATTGTCAGCACGTTCTCCTTTGTCGGTGTTTTAGTATACCCGATTTTTAACAAGAAAATTATGTTGCTATAATGAAAGGTATGATATAAGCATCGGAAAAAAGGTATGTACACGTCTGTGTATATATATGCAAATGTATATATCTATATAGTGTCTCATTAAAAACGGAGTTCAGACAGTCCTTAAAATGAAGCAGTAATTTGAGTATTCGCACAAAAAGCTTTAAAAACAATATAGTTTGAAAAACTAAAACGATAAATGATGTAATTAGACTATTTAAAAAATTAACAAAAACAATATGCATGAACAAATGCACAGTGAACATATGCACAAATGAGCAGTGAACATATGAACAAATGGACATACACAACAAAATATATAATTGTAAAAAAGAGTATATGCGGATAAGGCACAAAGAAAGAACTGCAATTATGTTCGTAAATTTTTTTCCTTTTTTCTTTTAATGATATAAAATTTTCATTGTGTAAAATAAGCATGTCCCCTTCTCGTCTTTACGGCTCCCTTCAATATTGTCGCAAATAATATTACAAAGAATTTACGCGCAAGCATTTATATATACATCGATATCTTTCTGCTTTTCTATATGACATATCTACCATTGCAGACAGTTTTATTTTTATTTTCTTTTTTTTGTATTTTAAATTTTACAGTGAAATTCATGTTTTTATTATTTGCACTCTCTTCATTTTTAAGCAGATTTTTCAGTTTTTCACTGGTAACCTGTAACTGCTCTTTTGTTGCAGAATATATATCTTTTTTATAGCCTTTTTTAATATGTTCTGATTTTATGTTTTGTATAACTTCATTTTCATTAGTTTTCCAGTACTTTCCTAATTGTTCATCAATGGCGGTATATATGTAGGGGCACTTAAATAAATCATCAATAAATTTTGCATACGTATGTAAACTACTTACAGGAACAGTACAATTTTTTGGGTGCTTCGTTTTTCTAGTATTAGCAGGGAGTATAATATCAGGAATATGACCAAACAATAATTCTTTTTTTTTTATTTCTGGTAAATTTTTTTCGAATATATTTTTATTTTTTTTATAAAATTTGTACGTAGCGTACATCTGCATATGATTTTCTTCTTTGATTTTTTGTATAAAATTTCGATCTTCATAACTTAATTTTTGATACTCCTTTTCTAATATTTTTTCTTTTTCCTCCTTTTTTTCTTTTTCAACATCTTTTTTTACATTTTTATGGAGCTTCTCTTTTATGTCTAATTTTTTGATAAAGTATTCATCATCTAAATTATAAAATTTTCTGTATATATCTTCATTTAATTCCATGGGCATTTTTTTCCCATAAAAGTAATACTTCCCTCCTTCATCTTTTCTTTTTATTTCATAAGGCTTTCTAAAAAAATATTCATAATCTTTTGCTGCTAATTGCTCTATGTAATCTTCGTAAAACATTACATCTCCATCATAAATCTTTTCTCTTAAACTTTTTTTTTCTTTTTTAATGATACCCCTTTGGCGTTTTTCATCTTTAGGAATTAAAATTTTAAGATTACCCTCATAATAATTTAAATTCTCATTATTCATTTCATTTTTACCGTTATCCTTTTCGGCCTCTTTATTTAGTTGGTTATATATGAACTCTCTTTTTAATTCGTCAAAATTTGCATTTTTTGTATTTTTGGGAAATTTATATGCATGTACAGGTAACTTATTGTATGATTTAACATTATTCTTTTTTTTAAAATTTTTGTACAATTCCGTGTAATTTAAAATATTGTGAATTGTAGAATCGATGCAACCTTTTGAATCAGATTCGGCTAGCTTTAAATTGTATATCTCGTTTTCTCCACTATCACAAAGTATATTATTTTTGTCTAAAATTTCGCAGTTGTATAGTTTCTCCATGCTCTTTTCGTGTGAATGCGGGAAGGGGAAAAAGCAGTTAAACGTAGCGACACGAACCAGATTGAGGAGCAGTCTGTAACAGTTTAAAGGAATAGAAAAAAAAAAAAAAAAAGATTTAAATGCGCATATAAATATATACATATATATATGTATATATATATATATATTTATGTATATGCTATCCCTCCTTTCTATCTACCTTTTTGCTTAATTATTTAAAGATATGAAGTTAATGTAGCGCCAAAAAGTGTTAACTCGCTTTTCTTTTTTCTTTTTTTTTTTTTTTAAACAGCTTAAATTATCCACACGTTTTACAGTTTTTGTGTTGGAAAAAATGTGTGCTATATATTAAATGTTTTACACTGCATTTATCATTTTTTATAGGTCATTTTTCCAGCTATGTTTCACACACTTCGTGAGATGTTTTTCAAAAAAATGTACGTTATAAATAATTGTATAAATTTGATATAATAAAACGGAATATTTTCGAACAACAAAAAAAAAAAAAATTACGCATATTTTGCTTATATAAATATAATTATTCAAAAGTATAAATATATGCATACAGCTGCTACATCAAAAACAGAATGCGAATTAGATGATAAAAAAAAAAAAAAAAATACATAACGATAAAATGTGAAAGAATTACGCATACAACTTTACGTGTATATATATATATATATATATATATATGTACATATATACATATATAACGACAAAAATCAACAAGAACAAATGTAATGCATCTTGTGCATTTAGCAAAAATAAGCGCAAGCATATTTTTTATTAGCATTTTGAATTGACAAACAAAAGTTTTCATTTTTTTGAGTTTAAATATCACCTATAATTCTGTTGAAACTGCGGCCAACTTTTATTCGCAAAGATATATATATATATATATATATATATATATATATATATATATATATATATATGTAATTTTCTTCACAGTTGACTATTTTTGGGTATTCCAATCTTCCGTTTTTAGTATATTTTATTAGCATTACTATTGTAGCATTTTCCCTTTTCGTTTTTTTTCCACATTTTGTGATTCGTCGCCAATCCTTTTAATAATTTGAAAAGGGATGATGTCAAATTTCCAGCTCTGTAAAATCAATACTAATTCTATAATTATTTAATTCATTAGTGCAATTGTAAAAATATGGAAAAGGTAAGATAACATATTTTTGTTTATTACAACCTTTGGAGCTCGTTAAATTATTTTCAGTAGACTTTTTTTTTGTATCTTTTTTATTCACAGTAGTGTGGTGAACATGTGCAGTTGATTTACAATGGTTACTCGCATATGCATTGACCAATGATTCACTTTCTTGTGAAGAATTCGAAACATCAAATATATTAATGTCTATGTAAAAATGATAAAAAAAAAAATTTTCTTCGAATTTGGAACAAAATAAATTATTTTTTTGGGTTATATAATTCGTATCTGTCTTTCCATTCTGATTAAGTAAATTATTAATTTCATTTAGCAATTTTTTTGAACAAACATAGAAAAATAAAGGAAAAGTTAACAGGGCTAATGTGTGCTGAGGAACTAAAATTTCCCCGTGACTGAGATACATATATACAAAATTCTCTTCGTTCACATCGAACCTTTCAAATTCAAAGTGTTCATTATTTTCTAATTTTTCTTTCATCTTATATAATTGTGTTAAAGGTAAAGGTATACATATTTTTGTTCGAAAAGAAATGTTTTTTATTACAGGTGAGTACACCCAAATTCTAGATAATTTTGCATTCGTATTTTTAATAAAATAGTTTAAGTTTTCATTTTGGTTTATATTATTTACATGTGCAGGACAAGTGTCAAAAACAGGTAAGGTGTGGATAAGGACCTTGTTACCTATAAACTCTGTTGTGTTATAGGTCGCATTCTTGTTCTTCTTGACATCATCCTTGTTGCAATTATCATTTAAAGAGGAATTTTTAACATATACGTATTTTTCGCCCCGTTGGCTTATTGCATTAGCACCTTTGGAAATGTTAAAATAATCTATACCTGTTAGATTGAGATCATTCAACTGTTCTATTTTAAAACTTGCATCTTTTTTAAAATCAACAATTTTTTTACCATGTTCTTTATTACCTTGAGTTGAAGAACCCTTTTCGTTATATTTATGAAAATAGTTAGTAGTCGAATTAATACTTTTAAAATATCTGCATCCTTGGTAGCATTCACATTCTACATTGACATAGAGGTATATATTTGGGTTGTCTTTAAGCTGATAAAGTTGTATGTTATCAAATGTATTTATGAAATTTTTAAATAAATAACTATTATGCTTTTGATTATGTATATTGCATAAATCTTCTTTGCATAAGTAAAGTGAAAAGTCATTTTTTAATTTAAAAATTATGGAATTATTATATTTCGTTTTTAGCTCATTATTCACAAAATCTTTGTACATTTTAATACTTTTAAAATTGTACGCTAGAACAGTTACATTGGAAAATACTGTCTCTGATTTTTTTTTTAGCAGCTTAAGATTTTCACAATAATTTAAATTTAATGCACTCATAATAAATGTGTACATAAAATTTTCCTCAAATGGAGTAGAAAATTCTCGGTAAATATGCTCCCTTTTCTTAATGTAATTATTTTCTTCTTTTTTATCTTTTTCGTCTTCTTTTTCGTTATCTTTTTCGATATCATTATTTTTATCTTTTTCAATATCTTTATTGTTATCTTTTCCTTTTTCATACTTTCCACTTTCTAGCTGGTGCAAATATGCATAATTTATGCCATTGCTCTTACGTCCTGATAAATTTTTAAATAATGAATATTCATCTAATTTACGATTATGCATTCGCTTCTCTTCTCTAATTAAATGTTTCATAAAGAGAAATATACATGGATTTATAATAAGATCAACATTATCGTTATTAATAATGTAACTAGTAATTATGTCCTTAGTTTTATTTAAGGAAAACAAAAAATATGCATGTAAACTTTTAATTGTATTTACAAACAATTCTTGTTCATGTAAAATATGAAACCCTTTATTCAACAAATATAAGAGAAACATTTCGATTAAATCTAATAAGTTATCAACTAGTTCATGCCCCTTTAATTCTTTCGGTAAAGAAACATAACATTTAAGCAAAATGTAGAAAATACCTTCTATGATTGTAGAAGAGTAATCATTATTTTTATAAAACATATGATAGTTATTTTTTACTTCATTTTTTACAAGATCATTTTTTTTTTTACAACTATGGTTATTCCCAGTTTTGCTAAAAAGATTTATATCTATGTAATTTTGCATACGAATTACCTGTGACTCAAATTTTTTATCATTACTACATACTTGCTCATTATTCCTGTTGATATGGTCCTTTTTGTTACTTATGCTATTGTCTGGGCAGATAAACTTGTTATTATAATTGTTGATTTTTTTTTCCTCTTTAGAAATTTTCTTATTTTCCTTATAGTCCTCTTCTCTACTATTAACACCATAACAATTGTTTTTAGCACCTTTCGAGTTAGAAGGAGTGTAAAGACCCTCCTGGTTTGAAATATTATCCTTTTGTATTGGAGCCTTATCTTTGTTGTTATGTATAAGTAAGTTCTTCTCATTTAGTACGTGCAATTCTGGCAATTTATTTTTATTTTCCTCATTTAAAGTTTTAAGCTCCAAGTGGATCCTACCATCATCTATGCCTGTATTGATGTCCCCTTTGTTTAAAAGTTGCGTACTGTTTCTTCTACTTTTAGTGATATCATTTAATGGAATAATTTCTCGAATTTGTGTATTCTTATTCTGTTCATATTCACAAAAATTATCGCATTTCACAGAGACTATATTACTAAATCTGCAGGAAATACATTTACATCTTTGTATGTCCAATTTTTTATTTTTCAAAACATTATATTTATATAAAATATCATATGTTGATATATATATTATTAGGTCATTTATTGTAACATTAAAATTGTTAACCTCCTTAATCCATTGATAAAAGAAACTGTTATAACAAATGCTTACATTGTTTTTCACAGAATTGTTTAAAAGGTAACTACTAATTTTCGAATCAACCATACTAGTAGTGTTACCCTTGTTTTCTCTATGACTGTTGATAGTACATTTTTTCTCATCAACTTCTTTGTCGCTGTTCTTCTTAGTATCATTCTTTGGGTAAACTATATTAGAATGGTTCATTTTTCCCAGAAATATATCAATATTCGTTTTAACATTAGTAAATGAAGTATTATCACACGAATAGGAATAATTGAACGTAAGACAGTTATCAGGTGAAAGTTTTTCCTCTTCCCTAATATCAGACAGTGCACTAAAATAATCAACAAAATAATTTATCGCCCCTTTTTTTTTTTTATATATCAAACGATAAATTCTTTTTTGAAATAAGTCAACAGAAAATGTAGGATGGATGTAATTAGAATTCGATACATCATATTTTTCATTATAAAATATGTTATTAAATATTTCCGCATATAATGAGGTAGACTTTTTTTTAAGGCAATAAGAACAAGTAAAATTATTTTTTACGCAAAAAGAACATTTCGAATTATTTATATCTTTCCTATGTTTTTTCTGATATTTACAAATATTATATTTAAAAAAAGGAAAATACTCCAACCTCATTTTTTTGTCCTCATCAAAATATTTATACAAATTGTTACTTTCAAAATTGTAATTTAAAACAATAGTAACAATATTACTGCCATAACAAAATAATTTATTTTTTTGAATCTTTTCCATAATATTATTTTCTATAATACTTTTCAGTTTTTCCATTTTTTCTTTTTCTACCATATCATAATTTGTATACACATAATTCATTAAAATCCTTTCACAGTCTTCACTGTAATAGTATGTATCCTTTTTTGCCATTAATTTATCTGTACTGTCAGATTCCGACCATTTGTAAATGTATTCATCTGAATCGTTTTTCTTTTCCTTCTTTTTCTTTAATGTTCCATTTTCCTTCTTTTTTTTCTTCTTCCTTATTTTATTATGATAAAACTTGCTATATTTATTAAAAAACTCATTTGTATCTTCATCGTTATACACGAAATGCAACTCTGTCTTGGTACCTATAAAGAAGCAATAAATTATCAAAATATGCAATCCTACACATGTTAATACGACAGTATTCATGCGTTAAGAAGTACATTATTGGTATTTAATGTCAAAGAGTGAGTTAACAGAATCAGATGTATGTAACAAACGTATAAAAAGGTACAAATGACAGTAAAATAAAAACATTCAATGCATAAGAGAAAATAAAAAAAAAAATAATATACATAACACATGTAAGCATCTTCACAACTTTTTAAAAGTATTACTTTTAGCGCTAAAATTAGAGTTGTATCTGTAAAGAAATTTCAGGAATTTTTCAAAAAACGGGTCTATGGTTGTATGAAAAGATAATGCCGTCTTTTGAACGTAAAACACTATATCACAAATGTAAAATAAAAAAGTGTATATTCTGTAAATTGTGTATTCTCTTTCATTTTTAACTTCTTGAATGTTGAAATTACCACATTCGTTTGTCTTTGTTTGATTAATATGATGTAAAAAAAAGTAAGGTTCGTGAGAAAAGTGGTTATAAATATCCTGAGAATTGTCAAATTCGTACTGGAAGTCTTTATTTTCGAAGGTGCATATATTTTTAAACCCCACATGGTTCTTTACATTTTGGTCATGTTGATTAAATAACCTATTACATAACTTTTTCAGCACACTGTAGATATTAAAAGTAGATGGACTATATTTGCCTTCTTCTTCATTAAATGCATCTCTTAATTTGTTAACTACATCCATGATGTTATCTTCTTTTGGTGTACATTTCGAATTTGATGTACATTCATGATATGTCTCTTCTATATATGTGTCCTTTTTTTCGTTTAATTTGTGTTGGTCTATTTTTTTCCTACTCCTCTTTTCTCTTGAAATATTTATATTAAGCAAGTTTTTATAGTAGATATTAGAAGAATATATATACTCATAGAAATAGTCCATAAAATTTACTGATTTGTTTTCTTTGTTTACAGGCATATAATTATGCTGCTTTAAACCGAAATAAGGCATACTGCCATACTTCTTCTTTTTCAATATATTGTATGAATCAACGGAAGCAAATAACAGGTTTTCTCTTTTAAAATAAATATAATTATAAGCAAATAACATATTTGCACAAATAAATGAGGATGGTCCTAATTTTATATTAGATGGAGGGAATATGTTAATTAAGTAGTGCGGATTTATTAAATTGTTATTTTCATCATAAATGTTTTTATTATTATTAATTATATAATTTAGCTTCTCTATAATAAATATTCCATAGTAATGTGTACACATTTTTTCCACTTTTTCCGCTTTTACCGTTTTTCCCATTTTGTCCATTTTTTTATTTTTAACACCTTTTTCTAAGCGTACTTTATTTTTCATGTAATTTTTCGTTAAATCATTTAATCCAATTAATTCGTTTTGTCTGTATAATAATAAGTTGATAAAATTTAGAATAAGCAAATCGGACTGTTTCTCCTTTTGTTGTTCGTCGGTTGAAGGAATTATACCTACCACTATACAGTCATTTATTTTAGAAAAAAAATTGTAGAATTCCAGGAGGTTTAATTTGAATTTTATCTCATTCATTTCTGTTATTATTTCTTTTAAAACAAGCTGAAAACAAAACACATTTTCATAGTAATCCAACGAAAGATTTGTGTTGCTTTTATTTTCCCCTTTTTTTCTGGATAAACCGCTACTGCAGTTGTTGCTGTAGTTGTAGTACTTATAGTTACCACCACAGATGGCTTCCATTTTTTGGCTGTTATAACATATACCTATTTGTTTCCCTTGTTCAGAATATTCAGAACAATCATGAACCAAAGAAATATTTGTTTTTGCCTTATACTTATTTCCAACCTTTTCAAGAGCATTATAACATCCTACTGTTTTATTTTCATCTAATGTCTCCTTAGAAATATATTTTATTTGTGTCTCCATATTACTGTCTTCATTCTTATCGCATAAGAGGTAGTTGTTCACAAAGTAATTTTTGGAGACAAAATTTTCATCTAGTTGGTCTAATACATATAATTTGTTTTTGGTTTTATATATCATACTTTCTACATTTTCACATTCATAACATAAGTTTTTTTTTCCTTCTTCTGAGTACTCCATTTCAATGTACTTCTCCACTTGAAAATAGTAAGCCTTTTTTTTTTTTTTATTTACTCATATATAATGAAACTTTTTTTTTTTTTCTTTATGTTTTTATAAGAAAAAAGAAAAAAAAAAAAAAAACAGTAGAACGGAAGAAGTGATACAATTCAGTAGCTCCTGGGATTTTCTTTATTTTGCTTTCTTGCCTTTTTTATTTGAAAACTTGCCTCCATTGGGCATATATACACATACATGTGCATATATGTATGTACATGTAATTGTGAGCGCTTTATGATCATCGATTGACACTACACAAAGCTTATCATTCCGCTTACCCCTTACAAAATACAAAATAAACAAAAAAATAAAACACATACAAGAATTAGTAGCTGCGTGAATAGCTTAATATATAGATAAACAATTACATGAATAATCAGTTTAGCAAAGATATGAAAAAGGAAAATTATTTGAAAGTGCAAGGAAATGACAGTAACGAATTTTCCTTGCTTCAGAAGTATATACCTATGTATTATCCTCTACTTTTTAAAAAAAAAAAAGAAAAAAAAACTCATTCTCTATAACACGTACAAACAAAACAATATCCCCCTTTCACGCATTTTTATAAAACTAGGAAGGACATAATTCCCCTTTTCCAGTTTTGTGTTATTGTTTTTATAATTAAAAAATGATTCTTTTATTTTGTTACATTTTGTAATGTTTTTTTACATTTTTTTACATTTTGTTATGTTTTGTTATATTTGTTATATTCTGTTTTGCTTTATTTTTATTATTATGCTTGTAACATCTACGTTTTAAATTTTAGTTTTAAGTTACCCTGCTACAATGTTGCTGTGTTGACTTTATTACACGGAAATTTTATGGGCATGTTTTTCTTCTTTATGTTCCTTATTAACAACAAATCAAAATTGTCAAATGTTTAGCTAAAATGATTAAAAAAATATAGATCATTGGTTACGAGTTAAAAGATAGAAATAAAAAACCGTCATTTAAAATTTGAATACAAGCATAATATAAATTTTGCATTTGTGCGTTACAAGGACACACTTTCGATATCTTTTATATGAATAATTAAAAAGGAAAAAGCCGTATAGCTAAATATAAACTATTATTATAGGAAAGAACTTTCTTTTTTTTTTTTTTTTTTCACAAGTCGAATATTCATAAACTATGCAATATATCAGGAAATGACTACAGTTTCACAAATATAAAATCGTTAATTTTTTTATTTTATATGTACTAAAAAGTTTTTCTACAAACGATTGTATGTATATTTAAACACAGATGTATGCACATATCTCTGTATTCGTTTATATTATCTCCTTTTTCTGTGACAAAGGTTATTAAAATTATATATATATATATATATATATATATATATATGTAAATGTAAACAAAGAGAAATTTAAGCTAATTATATAAAATAAGAAATGATCGAGTAAAAACAGAAGGTAGTATAAAAAGTAGAACATAATAAGCATATAATAATACATATAATAACAGGTATAAAAAGGTAACAATAAATATAAAAAATGGTGAGTTACGTTTTTTAACGTAAACAGAATATGAGTGAGGTAATACAAAAATCGTATTAAGGCATATAATGCATAAGTAATTTGTAAAAGGGTGGCACATACTTTTGCAAAATAGTGGTACACAAATGTATGTATATATGTACATTTATACATTGTTATATATATGTATATGCAAATGTACATATATGCATATACATATGCTTATACAGCTAGCATACGTAATAACAACAGCACATGTAAGATCCATTTCAGCACCACATGTGAGACATAAAATTTTGAAAATTCATAAAAAGCGTTAAATAATGATGTTCGACATTTCTGGTACTTCCGACCACGAACAAATTCGAAAGAAAAACATATGTATAATTAAGCACATTCGTAATATTTATTTTTCTTGGTGTGAATTATAGGTAAGGTGGTGAGAAAAAAACCCGCAAAACAATTTGTGTCATTTGTGTGTTCCTCACATAAAATAGTCATTCGTTCGTTTGTTATAGTAATATGTATATATATATATATATGTGCTTACATACTATTTACTTTTTTTAAAAATGCCAAATTTTTAACTCTCCGTCCTCATTAGGCTCATGCTTTGCAACTAATAGTTATTTTATATGCCGAATGTTCTTCCTTAATAACTGTTCACTAGCACTTGTACATTCGATTTATTAGTGAAGGGGAACCTACTTAACATATCTCATACAAACATAGAAATTTTGTTCCTTCTATTTATTTTTGATTTATTTTCTCTCTTATTCTTTACATTTCTTCCTTTTTCGTTACGTTTGCCCCTTGTTCCATCTGTTTCCTCCTTTTCTGTTATTTTTTTTTTTTTTTTTTTTTTTTACATCTAGTCATTTTTCTTATCGCTTCTACCATTTTGCAACGCAACCACTTGTTTTGGCTGATTATTCTGTCCGCTAATTTGACCTTGGCCTTGCGGTTGATCATGAGAAAGTTTTTCATTTCTGTTTTTATCTACTTTGTATATGCACCTTTGATAAATGTAACATAAAAATATGATATCATCACGGAAGCATGATAACTTATGCATCCATGGCATATCAATTAGAAAGAAAGCAATATCATCAATAAAGGTGTTCAACGATTTGTATATAAGCGCTTTCCATGGTAAATGTTCAACTGATTTTAACTTATAATTTATGTAAAGTTGAGGTGTCATCATGATAAAACCAAAGGTATAAACTGTTCCCGCTAACACAGAGATAATATATGAATACCATGATTTATATTTATAATAAAAAAGAGAATAAATAGCGTATCCAATAAAACATGGTATTAAAACAATTCCTACATATTTCACCGCTATTTTGTCATATTTTTTAGTCATAGATTCGGTATAATTTTTTTTATCTTTCAAAATAATAAAAGGATAATTTTTGCTAAAAGAAACGTGGACAGCTTTTGTTACTTTCCATGCTGATAATGCAACACCTACACACATTTCAAATAGTAATAACCATGAGGTATTTTCTGAATCATACAAATATAATGCTAAAATGATATCACATACAAATGTCGTTATGACACTAAGTGCTGATAATCCTTCCATTGATTCATTCTGGTACCAGAATTGCATATCATTCTTGAATGCAAAAAAAGAGAATATAGAATGTAGTAATATAAATATAGCTGAAAAGATTAACATATATATATTAGTTGTCATTAATATTTTTTTCATCATATTTATTTCTTTATTGGCAGTTGCGTTAGTCAAGTTTTGAAAGGAAAATGTTTTGTTATTATTCCTATCCATTATTCGGATAGATGTATCCATTTGTTTTATAAACATATAATACATAAAACTACAAGTACCATAATTTATTTCTATGTTTAGTAATTTATTTTCATCCATATTTTTTTCTATTATTAAAAAGGAATCTACATCCTTTATTTTTTTTCTTATCCTATATGGATCATATATAGAAATGTAGTTAGTTCTTTTATCTTTATCTTTTAGTAACACTTTATCTAACACATAATAATCACTTTCAATTAACCAAAAATCAGATAAAAATATAGGTGGTGTATACGTATTTGTGTGTATATTAATTTTCCATGTTTTTAAATGAGGCATATTAAATTCATTTATTCTATGTTGGGACAAATCATGTACAATATTGATGTCAATTCTTTTCTTTATATGATAGAACTCTTCTTTTTTCTCTTTTTTCTTTTGTTTCTTTTTCATGTTCTTGTAGTCTTCACCCATTAAACTATATTTTTCCTCTTCCTCTAACTCATATGGAAGCATCTTAACTGTTATTGGTATATTGTCAACTAAAATTTGATTCTTAAATTCTTTTTTTATACTACTATTTAGTAAACAAGACATATCACGTTTTTTGTAAAAATGAAGAGGAATTACAGCAACAGATATATATTTTTCGTTCTTCCATGAATCATTTAGATAAAATGAATAATCAAATTTTTCATAATTACTAAATTTTCTATATATATATAATTCCTTTTCTCTTATTTGTATTAACTTGCTATTATTTTTTATGTAATCAAAATTCACTGAATGGTTGTTACTTAAAAATATATATACATCAAATATATCCCCATTTTCAAAACTATTCTTTAAAAATAACTTATTCCCATCTATATTACCATTTTTAGGTACCATTTTATTTTTCCCTCCTGATATAAAATACATCACTAAATGCATTATTAGCATTTGAATAATTATTGATACTAATTTTTGAAAAAATGGTACCCTCGCATTTTCATTACCATTATTGTTGTCATTCTGAGTGTTAGCCCCACTCGTTACAACGTTCTGAGAGCTTAATGCCGACCCCATCTTTCCTTTCAAGCGAATCGATAATTATGTTATATATATTATATATATGTTTGTAGGTATGTATGGGTATGTATGTACATGCGTGCTTGTAAATGTAAGGGTACAAATACATATATGCAAAAACGAACAAAAATTAGTAAAAGCGAATGTGTACACAATACTTATATATATAAATATATAAACATATATATGTATACACGAAACGGTATATGATAGAAGTGAGTATCTCCGATATGTTCTTTTTTATTGTATCCCTTGAAACCTCTTACGTGTAATTTTTATGAAGTCGTCCACACTCAGGCAATTCAAAAGTAAATACATACATCAATTTGATTTTTTACAAAATAAATAAATTTATTCGTAATTTATATTATAACCTGTTTATGAATACGTGCACAATTGCCTAATCAATTTTTTTACTCTCAGATCACGCTTTTCTTAATTATTTCCATGTAAACTTGACATAGTTCTTTTCCGTAGTCACTGATGGGGCGTACAATATGTACATTATACGTGCATATATACATATATATATGTAAACATATGTGCATAGATATAAACAAACTTATATAAAAACATATACACAGAAATAAATATATATGTGTATATGTTACATTTTACATAATCAACCCTGATAATGCTACATATATGCATATATATATACATATGCATTTCTTATATACGCTAGTTTTATTGCTTAAGCTTTTTCATGTGATAAACCCAATTAATACTTTTTACCATCATGTTGCAGAATTTAAAATAAATAATATATTTTTTTTAATTTAATAAAAAACTAACAGTAGCATAATTTATTAACACTTAAATATTACACTTGCTCAATTTAAAAATACATCAAGGTGTTCTGTTTATTTTTCCTTGCGTATTTAAAAGGCAAGGCTTTTTTTTTTTTTTTTTTACACATTTAATAAATTACGTACTTATAATTTATCACATACTTAAAGCGATATTAAGAATGTATCTACTCAGCAATTGTTACTTAATTAGTCGATCTTCGCTAAGTGCATTTATACAATATGCATGTGAATATATATATGTATCACGTATGTATTATGTATGTACGTTTGTGTAACTCTGTTTTAATTCGTATTTTAATGTATTTTGTTTAATTATATGATATAATTCTTGCCTTCTCTTCCTTGGTCAAAGGTTCATTCTTGAATATATATAAAATTGAGCACTGGTTTTTGCGAACGAGAGAAAAATGAAAAGTATTAAGTTGGGAAGTTCATTTTTTTTTTAAATTTTTGTAATCTATTAAGTAAATATATACGTACCCACATACATACATTGTATAAGTGTTTTTGTTTGCAAGGGTTTACTGAATACTTGTAATCTAAGAAAATTAAAAAAAAAAAAAAAAAGAGAAAGGATATACATTTTTCTATGAAAATAGCTTATTTACTTTAACATACATAAGTTGGAATATTATACACATTTGAATATATGCTTGCTATTTACTGTGAATCCTATAAATATGTGCAGTTGTATTATTCCGTGATTTTACATAACTCAAAATAAAAAAAAATTTCTAACATTTTCAGGTGAAATAATGTTTTTTCATCTTTTTTAAAAAAACAAAAAAAACATAAATATAAACACTAATGTGAACACAAACGTAAACATAATACGTAAAATATAAAACCTTTTTGTTAAACAGTCGAAATATGGAAAACTCTATTTTAAAAAAGTAAAATGGGATAAATGGAGCACATTTTAATCAGTGTGTGCAAGACGCATGTATATTTTAAAGTATTTTTCTCCCTTCGTTAATAGTCCATTATATACGAAAAAAAAGCAACATAAAATGAAAGAGAGAAATTGATTAAATGATATTACATGATACTTTTCTTATATTTCAGAAATCTTGAAAATATATAAAATGTAGAATTAAAAAAAAGGAAATTTGCTTTTTGTTACAACTTTTAGTGTGCACTCTTTTTTATTAATCTTAAATGTTTAAAATTATGCAAACTTTTTGGAGAAGTATTTTGGATAAATAAAGTGCCTCACATTTCTGAAAATGTTGCTTTTGTTAAAGCAATGTACACATGTATGCATATATGTGTACCATATGCATATAATATTCAGTGGGATGTCCAAATAACGTGTTAAAAATTAAACTTATTATGCCACATGTTATATGCAAAACATTTGCAACAAAAAGATACGCAAAAAAAATAAGAAATTTTTGAATATAAACAAACGAATGAAAGTAAGGAAGATGTTTCTTTTCCTTTCTTTTTATTAAGGAAAACTGACACAAGGCTGTGCATATAGATTCTAAAATGTATGTACTAATTATGAGCAGCATTGTAAATATTAAAAAGGAGAAAAATGTAATGGCAAACATATATATATATATATATATATATATATATATATATGTGTAAAAGCACATGTTTGCGGAATGCACGATTCTTTGGTAAATACAAAAAAAAAAAAAAAAAGGAAGCATTCAGAGGTGAAAATTGTCCTAATATAAAAATGTATATATATATATATATATATAAATGAACTATATATATTTTGGTTGTACTTCTTAAAATTGGCCCATTTTACAGTTGAGGTAAAAAATGAAATCTGTAAAAAGTTATATTATTACATATATATAAAGTAAGCATATGTGATGGCCGCTTTTTTTTTTTTTTTTTTTGGTGGTAACATTAAACGTTCGCTAACGTTTTAGCGAGCACTCGTCCCCTGCCACAAGAAATATCACAAACAATTTCGTTATTAAATAGTTTGGAATCCACTAAAGTTGGTTCGTTATGATTTTTTTTATCATTTAATGCTAAACAGGATGAGTTATATTTACCCCAGGAATACAATTTATTATCTGAGAGTAACATAGAATAGTAGTAAGTACTTCCACCTGCTTGAATTTTCTCAATATCTTTTTTAATTATACTATTTTCATATTGTGGGTTTAAAGTTATGGCCTTTGGTTCTAACCATGCCCTTGATCCCCAGAAATAGATAATATTATTTTCTGAACAAGCAATCATATGATTATCTCCACAAGCAATAAATTTTATTTTAATATTTTCCATTTCGAAATATTTTACTTTATTTGGATATACTTCGTGAGAATATAAATCACCTATACTATTTTCAATACCTAATTGTCCATAGTCATTTCTTCCCCAAACATAAACCTCACCATTAGTCGATAAGGCAGCAGAAAAACTATGACCACAACAGATATGTTTGATAATTATATTGTTACTTATAAAATAATCGATTTCTTCAAAAAATAATTGATCTCCATGATTTCCTTTGCCTAGCCGTCCAAATTCACCTCGTCCACATCCATACACTTTTCCATTTTTTGTTAATACTAAACTATGTTGTTCACCACAACATATATTTGTAAATTCTGAATCTTCATTTTTAAATGATTCAATTCTTTTAGGGATATTTACATTTTGTTTACTACCATGTCCTAACCCGTTTGCACCTCTAAAAAAGTTTCCTCCCCATCCCCAGCTGTACAAATCATTATTCTCATCTACAGCTAAGGTGTGCCTATAACCACAACAAACATCTGTAAATTTTATATTATTTACATTATTTACTTCTTTCGGTATTAACGAATAATTATTACTTTTTTCATTTTCATCTAAATTTCTGCCTAATTGACCTTTGTCGTTTAAACCGTATGTGAAAATTTTCCCTTCTACTATAAAAGCTGCATGGTTGCAACCAGCTGACAATTTTTCAATCTTTACATTTTCAAAATTTGGTACCTTCTCAGGTAACTGACTTTTTTCCCCAACTTTTATGGAGGAAAATATACTATCACCTGAACAACCCCATCTCCATAAGTTATATTTTCTTTCCTTTTTTTCTTCTACTTTTTTTTTACTGCTATAATATTTTAAATCGCATATAAAAAAGCGACTTCTTCCCTTTAAAGTGTTACGAATTTTTTGCATTTTAACATTTTAAGTGTTCAAATGGCTGAAGTGTGTTTACAAATATAGTACAGTGAGCATTAAAATTTATGAAAAAAAAAAAAAAAAAGTTCAAGGATGACAGGCTCAATGGGCATACTATTAAATAGAAGAGAATGTACTTATAAATAACATGTAAATATTAATGAATATATATTAGTATGTAATATATTTGTAATGTATCCATATATACATACTTGGCGCCTAGTATGACTACTTCTACACTGATGATACAAGCATTTATTTTTTTTTCTATTTTTATTACGTGCGTTATTACTCTTTTGTAAATTTTTTCATATCAACGATATACGGAAAAGCTAAGTTACCACTTGGCTTATAAAAAAAACAACACTTTCACCTACGTTTATGATTGTGGATATTATTTTATAAGTAATGTTATGCTATAAACGGAAAAAGATACAAATTTTCGAATTACTACAAATGTATGTTATTGAGATAGAGGTTTACATGTACATATGTATACATATACATATATATATATATGCAATTTCAAAGTTTACCAATATTATTGCTATTTGTTGGTTTAAAATTGTAAACGTGAGAAAATAAAAAGAAATACCTCATAAAAAAAAAAAATAAATATAATTTGGTGTTTTTTTTATTTTTTTATTCAAATGTTTATGGACCCATAAAATGTTATAAAGGGAAAAAATTAGCATAACATGATGAATGTAGAGAATTACAAAATTAGTATGACCTATATCTTGTACATTATATATTTGCCTATTGAGGAAGTTTTTTTTTTATGCTTTTTTCTTATAACGGAAAAGGTGAATCTATATATGAATATGTATATATACATGCATAATATATGCATGCAACTGCGACTTAATTTCATTATTATATTTTTTTTCCTGTATAATAGGAATGTTAATAATAAGGGAAAGAATTATTTTTAACAATATTTTATGTTACATGAAAAGCTTATCCATGCATACCTAAAAGATGTCCAAATATGAATCGATACATGGAAAGATGTAATGTTCATTTGTTCGAGTATTTCTCTTCTTGCTAAAGCAAAGTGTATAACAGGAACATATACATATATATATATGTATGATCGTACATATATGTAACTACAACCACTTTTAATGACATTTATGGATCTTACGTACCCGTGAACAGGCTAAGAAAGGTTTTAAATAACAAAAAATATTAAACAGTAAATTTATATTACTTTTTTTCTTTTATTCTGTAAATATAATGCATTCCGAGTTGCTGTATTACAAAAATGTGTACATATATGCAGGCACATATATGTATATAATATGCATGTTCTATTGTGTTACACATACTGAAATACATATATATATTGTTCAGAAAACAAAAAAATTCACGCAAAAAAAAAAAAAAAAAGGAAAAAATGGAAACAAAAGAAAGGAAAATTACTTGTAAAAAGAATATTGCTTGATATGCATACGTAATCACTTACCTAATTATTTTTGCACATATCGATAAATTAATGTATCAATCATTTCTTCAGTAACTTTAATTTGTAATAAAGTTCATAGATTTTACCAACTTGCCTTAACGAAACCAGGAAAAAACATATTTTGTATCAATTTTCGAGCTTGATGTCTACACAGACCGAAAAATGCGTTATAGCCTCTTGCTCTCCCTAAAAAGATGTGTACGTTTTTGGGTATGTTATTAATCAAAAGTATATACACACGGGTAGAGACGAAAGCGTGTACATACACGCAAATACATATGCAATCCTGCACGGAAATGTACACACTTGTGTATGTATGCACGGGTATATGTGCGTATCTAGGTATATATACTCATTTTCATATCAGACCTGTTATTGCACATCTGTTTCTGAACCTTACTGGGCAGGAATCCCTCGGTAACAATGAGAGTTTGTATTTCCAGTAAACATATTCAATGGGAGACGATGCTTCTGATATATATTTTTTTAATAACTCCCTTTTTTCCTTATATCTTTCAATAAGATATTTTCTTTTTAAGTTCCTTTGAATTTTTGCTTCATGTCTTTTTATAACAGTATATTTGTTATTTGGGTCTAACCTCTTTTTTAAATTTAAAGGGTTTATTGTTTTTAAATAATTTTGTTTCCTCTTCTTTTGAAAAGTTGAATAGTTATTTAAAAATAAATGACAAGTGTACTTCACTTTAATGCTAAAAATGTGTGAATGGACTAAAATAAGGTAAGAAAGGAAAAATTTCATAAAACTCAACATTTCACATCTTTACGAATGAAAAGTAAGGTCTGCAAAAATGGTGAAAAATAATATCCAAAAAGAAAAAAAAAAGGGTTTGTGTGATTAATTGAATACACCAAATAGCGCAAAAATTATGATAAGTACATATATTATATAATACATATATAAGTACACACGCAGTTATAAATGTGCATGTATTTTATTACATTTGGGCTCTTCAGCGTTAACGATTGACAGTTAATTTATTTTTTGCTATTTTATGAAAACTGTTCTTTTTTTAATCATTCCAATAGGGGAAAAAATGCCTTATAAATGGTTTTAAAAAATGTTGTAAGAAAATCTTTTAAATATTTTTTATTTTTTGACCCCGGTTAATTCTTTCAAGTAAAAACAAATGAGTGCAAAAAAACTTTCATACTAAAACAGGTGATAAGGAAAATTGTGGAACTTGCGTTTCATACATAATTGAGTTTATCCTTTTCTCTTTTTGAACAATAAAAAAATAGTACTATTTGCATTCTTTTTGAATTTGCATTATTATGAAAAAATACTCTTCCTATTTATACATGGAAATGCAATTTTTTAAAAATGCTAAACGTTTCAAAAGAATTAAACATTTTAAAAAAATATAAGAAATAAATTTATGAAATGTAAAAATTAATTTAATTAAATGAAAACAAAAAGAGCTATATTATTTAAAAAAAAAAAAAAAGAACCTTTTACATTTTGTGTAAAAAATAAAAAAAAAAATATATATTTTATCAGAAAAACAATTCACAGTTGGTTACTGTTAAAAGGTGAATTATTCATAATTGGTTAATTATTTATAATAGTTTAATTATTCATAAATACTGATTATTTATAAATGCTAAATTTTTCATAAAAGCTAAATTGTTTATAATTAAAAGTTTTTACAACTATTTTAGTATATGGGAAGTGGTGAATATAGGAATGTGACTGTACACACATATAATGAACCATGCACAGGGGAAGACGACTGTTATAAACAAATAATATGATCAATTGAACTTTTGTTTTGAGTGAGAAAATGTTGACGAGGGTTCATAATTTCACGATGAATAGTGTTATATTTAACATATTTGGGTATGCTATTTTCTATATGTTCTAAGGAAGCAATATTTGCTTTATTAGTTAGTATACCAGTTATATTACTTTTTGAGATTATGCCCTTATTCAAATAATTCTTGGTAATGATAGAGTTTTTTTTATTATCTTCAACACTGACCTCATCCATCAAATTATTTAATCTCTGCTTTATATCAGCATTATAATCAACAATTTTATTTAGCGATTTTTGTGTTTGCAGGTTTCTCCCATTTTGTGTTTTGTATAGTTCAACTTCATCTTGTATGTTTATAGTTTTTGATGTAATATTTTCAATCAAATTCGTATTTTTAATATTACCCTTATCAGAACTTACCATATATTTTTTTTTTTTTCAAATTTTGTACATAGTACATCATCTGGAGAATATTCCAATTCTGTCTTATGATTATTATAAATTGAAAAATTGTTTTCTTTACTTAAATAAGAATTCTTAGAATTTGATGATTCATTATCTACATTTTTAATGGATTCACATAAACTTTTAATTTTCTCTATATTTCTGTTGTAACATAAATCGTAATCGCATTTTTTTCCTGAATTTTTCGGTGATAAAATATAATTCTTTGATGATAATTCCTTCTGTAATTTTAATGCATTGGGGATAACATTCTTTACTCCAAGACCATGTCTTGTGCTACTTACCTCGTCTTTTTTTTTTTCTATTTTCAAATCTTTATCACCCTCATCGTTGAAACCATCTTCGCTGATACTGTTCTCATTGACACCGTCCTCGTTAGCACTGCAAACCCTATTGTTGTTATTGCCATAAAAGGAAGTATTAGAAAAAGATAAGGGAAACGCCTGATGTTTTAGATGACTATTTGAATGAACCTTTTCTTTATACTTAATCGAGCTAACATTTGGAGATGTTCTCCCAGGGGTACTACAACCATTGTCTTTGTCACATGAAATAATTGATTCTATAGTTTTATTTAAGTCAAAAAAAAAATTTTTAAAGTATTTGTCTTGTTTACCAATTAACTCATTGTATTCATTTTCTTTATCTTTCTATGTCAAAAAGAGGGGAAGGAAAAAAAAAAAATAATAAAATAAAATAAAAAGTAAACACAGAATAATTAGGAAAAACAAAGCTTAAGGGAGCAGGAAGAAGCAAAATAAAAGTACAATGGGTAGATATATTCGTGCACTACTTTTTTTCACTTCATTCTTCATGTTTGTTTATATATAACATTTTTATATGTCTATATCATATTCTATAGAAACATTTTACCTTTTTTTTTTTTTTTTTTTACTTTTTTTACAACTTACTGCGAATCTTACGAGCATGTTTACTTTATTTTTTAACTCTTTAAACTTACGATTATAGCTTATTTTATTTTGATAAAAGCGATCATAATCTTTTGTTAAATTTTCTAAGTGTTTAACCCTCACACTTAAGATATTTATTTTCTTCAAAGATTCCATATTAATTGAATGTAACCTTTTGTTTTCGCTGTTTAAGAATATTATTAAATTTTTCAGTTCTTCTAAAGTTTCACATTCATTTTCTCTTAGCATTTCTAAAATGTAGTTCTTTTCAATTTTTACTTGTTTGTCGTTAGGTTCATTGCTCACTTTCATTTTTCTCTTCAGCTTTCTTCCCTTTTTCTTTCTTTCCTTTATCTTTCTTACCTTTATACTTCTTCCCCCTATCTTTCTTCTCTTTATTTTTCTACTTTAATCTTTCTCTTTTTTTTCTTTTTTCTCCCCCTCCTATTTATATATTTGTATTGAATGGAAGACTGAAATGATCGTGCTCCTTGAAAATTACATTATCGTTTAAAACTTGAAAGAAAAATATTCAGTACGTGAGTATATATATGTGTATATGTACGTGCACATTACATTAATTATGTTGTGTACGCATATGCTTAGGAGTTCTACAAAATTAAAGCTGCGCATGTATTTTTTTTTTTTTTTTTTTTATGTACTTGTTTCATTAAATGTGCACATACGTAGGTACATATTTAGTGCACAACCTAAATTAAAAAAATAGAGAATATTCCATTATGCAAAAAAAAAAAAAAAAAAAAAGACATTTCTATTAGAAGAAGCATTTGTAATAGTGCTACAGAAGTATCGCAATGATTACACAAAGTAACGAAATAATGACATAGTTTTATAAGTGTATCTAATCTTTAAGAAGTTAATTGACTTTGTTTTTTTTTTTTTCTTACTTTCTTTAATATTCATATTTATGCTCTATTGCTGAATATATTTTTCATTTTTAAAACTTCTCATTTACCATTAACAGATTTGCCAGTTATGTAAGACACATAACAAATAAAAAATTCTCCCCACACATATTAAATGTCTATAGTACAAATGGCAACAAGGAAAAAAGAAAGATATCATAAAACGGGGAAATCAAATAAAAAAAAGACCTATTTGAGTTTTTCTGATCATGAATATTTTAATGAATATTCCAAGGGAATTGATAATGCTGATAATGACCAAAATAGTAGAAGAGATCATCCCTTTAATAATAGCAATAAACACAAGTTAAATCCTTTCCTTAATAAATCCTATGGAAATGATAAATACATAGGAAGCCCAAGTAGCGGCATAAAGCTGCTTCGAGAATCTGGGAAAAGTTACAAAGATGAATTACAGACATTCAATATAGCGAAATATGAAAAGAAGCAGAACGAAGCAGAATTAGTTGAACTAAATAAAATATTGGACGATGAAAATAGCATATACTTTAAAGGTACACCTTGTAAATTTAAAGAAAATAAAGGTAAAAAAAAACTGAGTGTTTCAAGTATAAATATGGAAAATAATACTACTGAGAAAATAGAGAAAAATATTGATGTAAGTGAATTATGGAACTACTTAAGCTATGTACATAATTCAGAAGGTGGTAGACTCAAATATAAAATGAACGAAATAATTGATAAACGTGTTAAGGAGGATGAAGAAAAGATTAGTTACAAGAAAAAAGGGAAGAATAATGAACTAGAGAGTAGCAAAGAAAGAAAAAAAGAAGTATCTAATAAAACGAATAACCAAAATAATATTAAAAAAAAGGAGGAAAATATTAACTACGATGAATACAAAAATATGATTAAATATATATTACCATGCATGTCAGACAATAAAATAAAATATTCTTGGTGTGTTTTAAAAAGTAATTTAAAATGTGAAAACGATCAAGTAAACTATGAGCACTTTTTTAGTTTCATTAATGAAAAAGCAGGAAATGATAAAAGCGAGAACATAAGTAAAATTGTGGGAAGCAAGTTAAAAAATAAAATGTTGAAATACAATTTTAATCCGTCAAATGTTCAATTAAAAACAATTAATTATATTGACAATATTAGGTTAAAAGCTACCGAATTTTCTAAAGAATTCAAACAGTTGATATCAGAAAACGAGTTAAATAATTTATTTAAAGGTAAAGAAAAAATAAAAATAGAGGAATTGGAAAAGCATATCAATCATATAATCCACGAAAGGATAGGGAAAACGAATTACCAGGAAATAGGAAAAAACGTTTCATCAATTATAGATAGTATAGAAAATGCAGATGAAAAAAAAAATAAAAAATATTCCAGAAAAATGGAAGGGCTTACAAATTTTAATATGAAGGCTTATATATCTACATTACTTACGAACAAAAATGGTGAAGTATCAGTAAAACATTTCATTGATAATCTAAGTGTTGATTACGAAACTCTAAGTAACCAAAATAAGAATGTAAAAGACGCTTATGATTTTTATTCTAGAAATATTGCACCTACAGAAATTTTGAGCGAATCTTATGCTGATGAGTTAAATAATGAAGAACTTAAAAGAGCAAAATTTTTAATTGAAGAAATAGATTATTCAGTAAGGAATAATTACAAGTCAAATTATTTAGGTGCAAAAAGTAGCAAAAACAAAGATTACGAAAGTTCGTATTTATCCCTTTATGAGATTTTTAAACATTTGGACATAGATAAAGATAGTTATATAACTAAAGAAGATTTGCAAAAAAGTTTTAACAAATTAAAAATAAGAAATATAACTAATGCGGATATAAATATATTTTTAAAGTATATAGATACACAAAGAAAGGGGTACATAAATGTCAATGATTTCTTAACAAATTATCAACTTGAAGAAAAGTCATTGATTAATTGGATAAAAAATACAAATAAGCCTTATTTCGAATTTGTTCAAAATTTAAAAAGAGAACATAATTGCCATGAAAGGTCTGTTAGTGAAAAGGTTATAAATAATAAAAATGCTTCTATTGCCAAAAAATATGACGATGTAATAAGTAATTATAACTTAGAATTAGATCCATATTGTCCTTCTTATATTATAAGAGAAAGAATAAGAGACAATTTTATGGCCAAAAAGGAAGACTTTATGAATAAACACGTAAATGCAACTAGATTTCATTTAACGTCCTATAGAAATACAAACAATATAGTGCAACCAGTCGAAAATTCAGACTTGTATATGAATGACAACTTGAGGTTTAAAACAACTTACAATTTAAATTACACTTGATTGTAAAGAATAATAAAATATCGTGCTATGCTTGTCATTGTTCTGCACCTTTAAGCAAAGTATGAAGTTCAACATCCTTTTCAATAAATTTTTTTTTTTTTTTTTGTATCTTACAACCATAAAATTTTTCTTCGCACAGTTAATAATTTTTTTTATGTGTTTTTAAAAAATGTAATTCAAAATAAACGTATTTTTAAAGTGGAATCGGCTCACTTCATTATATGTTAGGAAGAGGCGTTCATTAGAACGAACATTTTGCATAAACAGGTCATACAAAAAAAAAAAAAAAAATTGGCTAGTAACATAATTTAAAAAAATAAATAAATAGTAAAATAACAAAAAAAAGCTATAAAAATATTATCCTCAAAGATATAAAAATATTAAATGCTAAAAAAAAATAGAAAAAATTAAAGAGGAATGAACGAAAGTTCAAGAATTATGGCCAAAAAAAAAAAATAATAAAATAAGAGAATTTTTAAATAATAACGAAAATGAGTTGGTTTCCCTTTAATGGATACATAACAGAAATACACGTCTCCATAATTACTATAACAAAAATGCATTAGCAAATAAAATGTCAATATGAGTGTGTATATATATATATGTTTAAGACAAAGGTATAGACCTTTATTTATTACACTACAAATTAAGGAAAAAAATAAGTATACGGAACATAAAGGCTACTTGCAAAGTAATATGGCTCTGGTGCTTCCACATATATTCTTATCCATTTTCCCCTATCTATATATACATACTCTCTTTTTGCTACTTCCTTTTTTGATACTTTTTCTGTTTCTTCTTTTGCTTCTTCTTCCTTTGTTTCATTGTCTTTTACTTCCTTTTCTTTTTTTTTATCTGTTTTTACTGCATTATCACTTGAAGAAGACTTGGAAACCTCGCAAGGATAATAGTAAACATAATAGTAAGAAGGATAATGATAAGCTGCAGGAACTACAGTATATTTTTTTGAAGAGCCAAAACAGCCTGTTGATTTGGAACTTAAAACATATTTCCATGTAACACCTAAGGGGTAATAAAGTGGATTATACATTTCAGGTCCTAAGAATGTATATAAAAAAGAATAAATTAATTTGTTAATAAAAAGAGTATATTAGGAGGTGTTTCATTGGTGATTATACCAAAATACATTACAATGTATGCGCATGAATATACATGTAATCGTACAAGAAAAAAAAAATTCAAAAAAAAACAATATACATTAAAAATCATTCGTTTTTTTTTTTTTTTTTTTTTCTCTCTTTTAAATAGGCATATAAAAAAATGATCATAATTTTTTATTTATAAAATGACTCATCAAATGCTGTTCTGTATAATAAATAAAAAGACCATTCCCATAAGCAACATCGTTTTCATATAAATTAATATATAAAATAAAATTAAAAAAAAGAAAAAAAAACTAGAAGAAAGTACGTAATCTTTGTATGATTTATTACTTAAATAGGTATAATCGTAGGTGTCTAGTATTAAGGGACTGGAGGCATATGATCTCACCATTTTTGCTCGTTTAATGTATTGAAAATTGAATATACACGTATGTAATGTGCGTGTATATATATATATATATATATATATATATCGTTCGTATATATATGTATATTATGTAAAAGAAGAATTTTATTTAAAATATTTTTCAAATCAAAATGTATGAATTTGGTTGTGTGCTTAAAAATTATTCAAAAAGTATAATATGGAAAATTTTTTATTATGTTTTTAAAATAAGGAAATATCTTTCATCCTTAAATATGTGTTAATTTTTAGTTAGCTTTCTGTGTAACTTAATTTTGAGCATGTTTTTTTCTTTTTTCTTTTTTCTTTTTTAAAAAAACAACAAAGGGTAAGGCGAAAAATAATGCTGGAAAAATATAAGCAGCGATTAAAAAAGCTTTAAAAGCTCTAAATTCTTTAAGTCCTTTTAAATTAATTTACATGATCATAATACACCTTTTAAAAGAAAATAAGAAAGTTCCCTCATTCCTCATGTTTTATATATATATATTTTTTTTACAATATACTGTCTTTTTTTCTTATTTACTCTAACTCAGCATGTTAACTTTCAGTGTTTATTTTGTTGCATGCATACATCATGTAATATATGAAAACATTGCTAATTAACTAAGTGAACATATGTGAATGTTCAAATGATCCATATTTTTGTGTACAACAAATTTAGCGTAATTTATATGTATATTCATTTATACATTTAACTCTGCTTAATCCAATATCTTCTGAACAAGATAGCAACAATGTTTAATAGTGAACATGTTACGCTTAATTTGCAAAAAAGTTCAAAGCTATAATTAACGTAAAAAAACACCATTGAGATATGATTTTTTTTTTTTTTTTTTAAATTATATAAAACATAATATAATTGAAATAAGCTTAAAAAAAGAATTTTTTCTTAAAACCAACACAAAACGTAAATTATGCTCATCTTCAAAGAAAAAAAAAATATATTCTTAAAAATGGTCTAAAGAAGGGTGCAATAAAATATACAAAACACTATTTTACAGGAATTAATACAAAATAAATATATATAAAAATCCTATTGGGGATTATGAAATATATACTATGTTATATTAAATCGAATTTTTTTATAAACCGCGTATGTATGTATGTATGTATGTATGTATGTATGTATGTATGTATGTATGTATGTATGTATGTATGTATGTATACACATGTGCAGTTAAAATTCAAAATGAATATACGGTCAAAAAAAAAAGAATGAAAAGAATAAATTGTCTTTTATATAAATTCATTAAAAGTTTCAACTTCCGCAACGATATACGAAACAAAAAGTATTCAGGAATATAATATGACATTGTAATTTTTTTTGTGGGAAAGTTTTTTATAACTGCAATGTATTATAAATAAAAAAAAAAAAAAAGTAAGAAAGAGAAAACAAAATGTGGAAAAAAAGAAAAAATGGAAATCACATTTTAACTACAATTATTATAATTAAAAATTTTAATTACCGTTTCTGAATAACGATTAAAAAGAAAAAGGTTAATTTCCATTTCTCTATAGTGTATACATAACATCACTAAGGTAGAAGTAATATAGTTATAATATTTTTTATTTTTTTTTTTTAATTTTGCTTTTAAAAATATTTGCTCCTTCAGCAAATTCGTTCTTTTAAAATTTTGATATTTTTTAGTGCAAAAATGATCATAGAAGAAAAATGATTCCAGAGATAAAAATAAAAATTTTGAGTCTTATTGTATATGCAAACATTTCCCCCGAGGAACGATAAGAAAAGAACATGATATGTAATGTTATATTTGATTGTTTTTAACTTTTTGAGTAAGAAAAACACATACGTATATATATATATATATATAAATATATGTACATGCTCGAAGTTATATCCTTTTACTTCTGCATACAATGCTAATTGAAAATAGGAAAATAGTAAGAAATGTTATTTTCGAATGTAACGATAAATTAAAATTATACATAAAAATAAAGCAAAGCATCAAGAATAATGATATAAGTAAAAGTGTAAGAGAGTTGGAAGAATGTTATAAAAATCTTTTGGGTTCTTATTCAAATAAATTTTACGAAATTAAATGTTATAATGATGATTATACTAGTGATACAAAAATAAATAATGATATAATAAATCGTCTTTCGAATAGCTTTATAGAAAACAGTAATGGGTGTGTAATATCTTTTTTTAATAAATATGGAAATATAAAAATATCTAAAGACAACAGCAAACATGTTAAAAACAATAATTCTAATAATAGTATAGATGAAACATATATAAGCAACCTTATAGACGCTTTTTTCATTAAAACATGTGATGTATCAGTTAAAAAAAATGAAAAAAAAAATTATTCCTTACGATATGGTATTTTCACTAATTCCTTTAATTTATATGATTTATTAGAAGATTATTACTATGAGCATATGCAGTATTACCAAAAAATAAAAAGCTGTACGTTAAAATGTGACGAAAAAATAGATAAAAGGAGGTATAACAATAACAGTAACAATAATAATAATAATAATTATTATTATTATAATTATAAAAATGTGAATACTCCTTCTAAAAGTGAAATAAAAAAGTTCATTGAGAAAACAAGGGCTGTTGTATTTTCAGATTCAAGGAAATTAAAAGACATGCTCAGCTTTGCAGAAAAACAGAAAAGGGTGGTAGAAAATAAATTAAAAAAAGATGAATCATTTTTTTGTACATTATTAATTATAGATATTAGTAGAATAAAAGAAGAAGACACGTTTAATAGTAGCCTCATAAATAATAATGACAATCATAGATCTACTTTAAACAATTTTTACTTTATTAATGTCTATTATACAAATGATAATAATTATGAAGAAGAAAACAATAAGGAGGATAATTTGAGAAAATCGTTCATCGAATTTAGCAGTTTAATTAAGCATTATTATACGGATAAACATTTCAAAATTGATATTTCAAACTTTAACAAAATATCAAAAATAATTTCAGAAATTTTCTATGATTTAGCTAATATTCACATAAAAATTGTCCTGCACATGTCAGGAAATTATGATATTAAAAAGAAAGATGAGCCTATTTTGAATTTCCTCCATTCCATTGACCTTGAATTAAAAGAATTCTTAAATTATTTGACCAAAAATGTGAAGAAATTAGAAAATGTAAATTCGAATTTGCGAGAAAGTTCTGAGGATACCCTTTTATTAAAAAATGAAAAATATCATAAAATAAATAATGTTTTATTCAAAAATATCGATTTAGATCAAAAAACAAAATGTAATATAATAAAAGAAGCTATGAATATTCCTGAAGAATATGTTGATAGATTAGTATTACTAAATAAAACATTTCAACATAATTATTCGTTTTATAAAGAAAAGGAAAAAGACTTACATAAGAGTATTAAAAATTTAGTGGAAAAACAAAATGACATTATAAAAAATTATGAACAAGAGGAAGAGCAAAAAAAAAGAGATATAAATGGTGCGCTTAACGAAATTACTTATATTAATGAAAAATGTTTGGAACTAAAAAATGAAATAAAAAAACATAAGGATTTAAATTCGAAATATTTACAAGGCGAAAAACATAGGCAAGAACAAAATTTAATAAAATTTCAGACTGCTGATGGTATGCTAGCTAAGGAATACACGTCTTTTTTAAAATTTCGTAATGAATCGTCAATACATGATCAAAAAACAATAGGAAAAGAGGAAGATATAAATAAATTTCAAAAAGATGAACAAACCTACAATGCTAATGAAGAAGAAGATAAGATACAAGATATATGCAAAAAAAAAGAAGAAGAATACTTGAAAAATTTAAATGAAGCCATAAAGTACGCGGAACGAATTTTTCAAGAAACATACGATTTGAAGTAATCATTAGAGCAAATCTTTCTATAGTCTGTATTAATTCTATTTTGTAAAGTACATGCACATCCGCAACGCAGTAGTGAATATAGGATTATGCAACTCGGAAACAATTAGAAAAAAGAAGCTTTTCACTGTTAGAATTAAAACGTAGCATATGTATATGCCTATGCATACACACAGACGTGCATGCTTATCTCCACATATGCACATCCCCATACATGTATATCCTCGTACATTTACACATTTAGTCTTCTTTCCGCTTTTCCCTGTGACTTCAGGAAACAATATGATAGCAGCATAAGTAGAAAAATCGATCTGCTCAACGTTCTAAAAATGACAGCTTCAAAATTTAATGAAAAAATAAACTCTCTGGTAAATAACTTTAAAAACACAAAGGAGCTGAAACTTATATCCCCATTAGAAGACAACTGTGTTAATTTGAAGGAAAGGTTTGAACAAACAAATTTAGTAATAAAAAATTGCTTAAAGGATTATAAGGAGATGTTGGATCACCTGGATACGAACAATTTTAACGAGAGCCAGTTAAATTGGATATACAAAATGAATTCCTTATCGAAAAAATTTTAGCGGCAAATGTACATACACATGTGCGCGTATGCATACTGTTATGCTTGTATATGGGTACATACATATATATATATATATATATATATATATATATGCATAGTAACGTTTCTATCTGTAAGTGGCCTTATGATGGAGCTTTCATATTATTACATCATAGAAAGTTATATTTATAATTAATATACAAACACTATCAAAAAAAAAAAAAAAAAAAAAAACACACTAACTACTTTTATATATATATATGAAATTCACGAATTTCAAAGAGTAAAAGTGAACAACAATGCAAAAGAGGAAGACAAAATTTCCTTTAAATTTCATTAGCATATGTAACTACTATATGTATTAGCTTGAAAAAGGTGAAGTACGCATTAATATTTTATGTAAAATTAAATATGCTGAGAATAGGCAAAATTGATCATTCACATAAAAAATATAAAAAGGGAAAAAAAGAAATTACAGAAAAAAAAAAAAAAAAAAATATAATTGTTAAAATTTTTATTCTTAATACTTTCAATAGTATTATTTTTTTTATAATGCTTTTTTTTTTTTTTTTTAACATCTTTTCAAAAAAGTATACATTGTGCAACTTAAACAATCTCGACAGTTACACATTAGACAACTTAATTTTTTGAAAAATAGAAATATTTTAAAAAAAATTATTTATTTTTAAGTACAAAACAGTAAAATTATGGATTAATATAATTTTTACAATGAATAGTTTATAGTATTTAATGAAAAAGTATAACTATATTATTTATTTAACGGTATATTTTTTTTTTTTTTTTTTTTTTTGTATGCATACTAATTATACAAAATAAGCAATGAATTATCAATTATTCAAAAATTTGTTTCGTTGTAAAATTTATGATGCATATTTATTTTATATTATTCAAGATTCGAAAAAAAAAAAAATAAATATAAATGAATAAATAATCCAGACAGATAAGCAAATAAACAGGAGAATAAATAATAATTTCATCTAAATTAAACAAAGCATATATTCTTTTTTTTTTTTTTTTTTTTTGCGTATTTTGTAGCACATATTTATATATGTATATGCAAAATAAACTTCCGACAAAATAAAATAATAAAAATATAAAATAATAGATTAATTCATGAGAAAATGTTGAAGTCATCAAAATGATAGTTCCGATTTTGACATTATTAGTACAAAAATAAAAAAAAGTGTATGTTTTTTTTAAATATTATAAAATTTGCAAGATAAATAAGTGTACATAATTTATATAAAGATAATACATTTTTTTTTTTTTTTTTATGGTATTTCGAATAGTTCTTCATATGTAGTAAATCGTCATACATCGTCACATTTCGCCTTATTTAAACTTTCGGAATTTGTAAAATTTCCCTAGGCCATATATTAAATATGATTCATTTTTGATATTCTCTATGTTTTTGTATTCGTATTTAGTGTGAACGTATACTCACACATCTTATGTGCGCGTATGATCATAACACACATTATGTACATTACACACCTGTTAGCATTTGTATAATTTTGAATTTTACGAGTACTTGTTGGAATTACACACCCCTTAGGGATAGTACACCTTGGATTATTGTTTTGTTTGTCTTATCTGACTTTTATTAGTTCTTATAAAGTGTTTTTTTTTTTTTTTTTCGATATATAAATGTAAGTATGCAGGCATCACTTGATTTTATTTTTTTATTTTTTTTCTAAACAAACATATATACACACATGTATGTTCATATATAAATACACGACTTTTAAGACCAATATTTGAGTGACAAAAATGAACAAAAACTATGAGTTCGAGTATTATCAAAATTTAATGCAAAAGGAACTAAAAGAATATGAAACACATTCTGATATATCGTGTAAAATAGGCTATAGCGACTCAGAATCGGAAGGAGTTGCGTCCATAAAAGAGGTACCTTACTATTCGTACAACAACAGCTTGAAAAATTATAAAAAAGAAAAATTAGAAAAACCTGTGTGGAAAAGTCTTTACGATATTGAGGAGACAGCAAAAGATTCGTACTCAGATTATGAATATTCTAAGAATGATAAATCGGAAAGCGAAATTGAATCTCCCAGATTTGGAAATTCGTCTGAGGATGAAAAGGGAAAAGAAGTAGATGGGCTGAATGGTGAAGATGAGCAGAATGAAGAAGACAAGTTGTATGAAAAAGATGAGCTGAATGGAGGAGATGAACCATATGAAATGAATGAGCGGTATGAAGAAGGAGAGCATAAGGAGGAAACGGCAAGGATAAAAAATTTTGTTAATGGAGTTAATAATTCTGAAAACTTTTTCGCATTTGATAAAATAAATGATGAATTAAAAAATTCAAAATCTAATGACCCATTTGGTAATTTTTCAAATAAGGAGAACATTTCCATTTCTAGTAGTATTAATTATAACTTTAGAGAAGAATTAGAAAACAATATGTATAACAATTTAAGTATGTTTAAAAGTATAAAAAATAGGTATGATGATACAACTAAACATTTTATGAAACCGAAAACGTGTAAAGATATCAATGGTATATATTACGATGTAAGTGATGAAAAGGTGGATATTGATTTATTAAAAAGAGAACATGAAAAATTAAAGAAAGGACATATATTAGAGAAGTTAAGTACTTCTGAATATGATTACCTTACTCGCGGAAACTCTTCAAATAGTCATTATAGGAATGTACAGTATACAAGTGCTAAAAATAGTAGTAAATTAAAAAAAGGGGTGCTAGATGATAACACTCTGAAGAAAATATCCAAAAATTTTGGTATTTCATCTGATAATAGCACATCAGACACATTTGACCAAATATTGGTGGATCAAAACATTGCTTATAAGGGTAAGAAGTTGCATGAAAGGAAAATTACGGATTATAGTAATTCTGTGAAGAAAAAAAATACCAGGTTGAGAAAAATAGCAAACAGAGGCGTTGAACAAGTGGAAAAAGAGGTAGAGGAGGAGGAAGAAGAGGAGGAAGAGGAGGAGGAAGAAGAGGAAGAGGAAGAAGAAGAGGAAGAGGAAGAAGAAGAGGAAGAGGAAGAGGAAGAAGAAGAGGAAGAGGAAGAGGAAGAAGAAGAGGAAGAGGAGGAGGAAGAAGAAGAGGAAGAGGAAGAAGACGAGGGAGAAGAAAAAAATGAGGAAGAAGAGGACGCACAGAAAAACACAGATATAAAAGAAGATGAAGATAAAGAAGAAGAAGAACAACATAACAAAGTGGGTGGCAATACGGAGGAAGAGGATGAAGGAAATGAGGAAGAAGATAATGCCGTCTTAGAAAATTCGAAATGTAAAAGGAATACAAATAAAGCAGCTTCAAAAATACGCACTGATAATATTAATAGTAAGAATATACCCAATTTCCAAAAGAAGAATAACGAAACAAAAAAAAGAAATAGTAATAAAAAAAAAATTGCAAAAGACAAAGTCTTTACATGTAAAAAAATAACAGAAATTATTGATGAAAAGAATTCTAGCGAAAGGGTAACAACCAGTAGTACAACAAGTGAGAGTAACGATGAAATTATTAGTTATATACATAATAAGAATATAATAATAAACAAAACAGAAACGGAAAAACAAAATGATTTAGTGAATGAGCAGATTGCAAAAGAAATGAATTTTGAATGGTGGAAGCCTAATGAAAAAACGGTTCACACACAAATGGAAAATCTTCAAAACATGAAAGAAGATATAGATAATAAATTAAATAATGAAAAGAGAGTAATAAAATCAGAAAAGGAAATTTTGAATAAAGAGAGAATATTAAATCGTTATGAAATACCAAAAGATATTTCTTATTATGTAGAAAAGTATCAAAAGAGAAAAGAGGAACACGACAAAAATAGTAGCAATGTACATATAAATGTTAACAACGATGCAAATAGAAAAGAAGTTGTTAATGAATCTGAAAATATCCTTGCTCATAACAACACGAACGATATTTTAAGTGAAAAAAAGGATTTATTTAATACACGTAATTCGGAAAACAAAAATCAAGATATAGAAGCGGAAAAGGGGTTAGAGCATCTTTACCATGATCGATTTAACAGATATGATGATTCATTGAAAGTACCAAATAATAGAACGACAATACAAGATTGTAATAAAGAAATGATTCCAATTTCAACTAATGATCAAGTAGATTCGTTAAAAAGTTGTAATATTATCGACGAATTTTTTTCTGATAAACCTAAAATAAAAAATGATGTGAATTATGAAAACGGTGCAAACATAAATAATAGCAATACCTTTTTAAAGGAAGAGAAGGTTCCCTATATTAATAGTATAAATATGAATCAAATAAGCAATTCAAATAATACATGCGAGGTGTATAATAATTCATTCTTTAATAATGATCATAAAAATAAAGGAAAGGATTTATTAGGTATACCTCGAAATATGTTACAGAATGAAATTTGTAATGGTCAAATTAGTGGTGATACATATACCATTTATGATAAAATTTACGACAGTATTTACGATCAGATAAATAACTATTCGGAAAAAAACAATGAAGAGTGTTTTAATAAGAGTACAGAAAATAACAACAATGAGAAGAATTTGCCATTTTTCCAAAACATTGACGAAAGTAAAGAAAATTGTATGTATATAAAGGAAAAGGGTGATACGAGAATATACTCTGATGAAGAAAAAAATGAGAAGATTAAGATGTTTTTGAAATATTTAAAATGCATCGATGACAATTCCTTAACGAAAGTTTTTGAACACATTGTTCAGAGAGAAAATGACGATAAATTGAAAAAGCAGTTGGAAATGTATTTAATAGGAAAGAAGAACATAAACAAGATTGAAAATAACGAGTGTGAACAAGAAACTAGACATATTTTAAGGTCTAATCAAAATACGCAGACAACCGATAAACACTTTAAAAATGAAGAAATACAGACAAGTATTAAGGACACAAATAAATCGGACAGTTGTATGCAAACTGAGATAAATGATATAAATAATAAATTATACGTACAAAACGATATGATAAGCAAAAAGACCAGTATAGATTCTATATTTTTTAGGAATCTAAGTAAGGATTCTTACCCATTAGATGTTGATAATTGTGCAGTTAAGAATTCACACGTCGAATCGAAAGAAAGAAAATATTTTGCTTCCGATAGGAATGATGATTTAAATAATGATGAATATAATGAATTGAAAAAGATAAATGATTTGAAAGCAAAAATTTTGGAAAAAATAAAATCATGCTATGAGAATACTAATGAAAATAATGATGAAGCAGCGGCTATATTAATGTTGCAGGATAAAAAAGAATTTAAAAATAACAGTAATTCTTGTAGAATTTATGATAATAATACTTGTAATAGTAGGAGTGTGGAAAAAAGGAGAAGTAACAATAGTAGTAAGAATAGCAGTAGTCATATAGATAACAACCGTAACAATGGAAATATCAGTGGCAAGAGCAACAAAAGTGTGAGCACTCTGGAAACACTTGAATCGATGAAGTCATTTGAAAAAGAAATGAATTTGCTAATATCGCATAATGAAAGATTAAAAAGAAGAATAGAAAAATTATACGAAGAAAAGGAAAAAATAAAAAACGATTATAAAAAAATTGAAAAAATAAAGGAAAGTCAAGATAACTTGTTTTTAGCAACAGAAAAACACATTGAAAAGTTACATGGGGAGTTAGATAATTTGTCTAAACAAAATGAGAGTATGAAAGGTGATATAAAAAAAAAAAAAATGAAAATAATAGCTCTGGAATCGCAAATAGATGAGAGTAACACTAATAATGATGTGAATGACAGTGATGATCTTACGTTAAAGCGACATACACATATGATAAAAGATGAACTTACTTATATAGATATAAATAACAGATTAGACGAATTTAAAGGACAAATAATAGATAAAAAAAAGATTAAAACACAGATAGATCAACTGCAAAAGCAATTACATATTCTGAAAGATGAAATTAAAAAAACAGAGTTTTTAAAATTAGAAAATGAGGAATTAAAAAAATTATTAACTATGAAGAATTCTAATATTAATGATTATGAAAAAAGCACGATGAAATTAGAAAAGCATATAGAAAAATTAAATGAACACAATTTACGCATATATAAGGAAAATTTTAATCTATGCGAAAATATTGTCATGTTGAAGAAAGAGAATACAACAGTACCATATTCTAGTGAAGAAATACATGATAAACCTACGAATATAGAGAAGGAGCTGCATGCAGATGGTGCAAGCATTCAAACAATTGGCAGTAAAGTAAATGAAAAAGGAGCAAGAGATCTGCAAAAGCATGGAAATATAATAAAAAAACTGGAAAAAACTGTGGACTTGTTAAATGAGCAAAATTTTCATCTGAATGAAAAGATATGCGATTTGAAGGAACAAAATATGAAGCTAAGAAAAACTGCTCTATTGTCCAATAAGGAAAATGGTAATATACTTGATAGTAATAAACATATAGAAATGATACAAACTGAAACTGAAAAAATATATATAGATAAAATTAACTTATTAAAATGTAATTTAGAAGCAAGCAAAAATAAAATAAACATGTTAAATATTTTATTAAAAACGTCCAATAATCAAACTACACAGTTAAATAAGAAAGTTAAATATATCATAAAAGAGAACAAAACATTGCAAAAAAAGTACGAAAAGTGCCTTACCTATTTGGAAAAACTAAAAATAAAATATGATGATGAAATTTTAAAAGTAAATTATGAAAAGTCAGGAATATCTCTATATGATTCAAAAGATATTAATAACAATAAAGACGAAGAGGCAATACACAAAATGAATAAGATTCATGATATGCAACTACTCAAGGAAGGAGAACATATAAATATCCTAGAGCATAAGTTATATGAAAAAGATGAGAAAAGTACCGAAGTATTCAACGATACTAAGGAGGAAGGTAATATGGGTTCGATTGTACAGAAGAGGAACATAAATGGAAAATGTAGTACAGGTATAGGCACTTTAGTAGGTATAAAAGAAGAAAATGAGGATAATAAGAAAAAGAATAAAGAGGTGAGCAAACTGTTAAAATTTAATGACTTGATATCGAATAATGAAGACGAAAATATTTACCAAAACTGGCTGGACAGTGAGAATAAATATGTTCACGTAAATAATATTTTCGAAATTGATAGCATAACAAAGGACTTGCAAAATATGTTTTGTAGTGATACAGAAAACACGAGCAAAAAATTACTTAAGGATAGTATGAGCGATAATGATAACAGTATTATTAATACTAGGGTTAATACTCAGGAGGGGGTAAAAAATATAGAAAGCACTAATAGCATATCAAATGAAAGAAGTTTAAGGAATATAGAGAAAAGGTTTGTGTCCGACAAAATAAAAAAAATGAATGAAAATATAAATAAATATATAGATGAAAAGAAAAATAATATAAAGAATATATGTTACAATGATAATTTTCCTTATAGCAAATCTCATATGAAGGAAGATTATCAAGGACATTATTCAGATATAGATCCAAAAAATAGAATTATAAAAGAACAAAAAGGGAACGAACAAGATATTAATAGAATGTACAATAATAAGACAGATGGCAATATAATTCCTATGAACAGTGTAGATCAAACATACAACAAGAAGCAGTTAGGAAATATGAACAATGCGGATTACAAAAATAATACGAACAATACATACAGCATGAATAATAGCAGTTATAATAACAGTTTAGCTAGGTCGACTAATTCTTATCACATGTACAAGGAGAATGTTGGAGATAGCCTTATTAATAATGATAGTGATAACTTCAAAAGTGTACTCAGAACATACCAAATATATGATGATAAAGAAGATATGCAAATAAAAAATAATGGTTTAAATAATGAATACCCATTACAAAAATGTAATGCAACGAATTTAGAAAAAACAAATGAAAATGATGTTAAATCTAATGATTATATGAACAAATTACATTTATGTAATGAAAACAACACGTCTGCTCATAATAATAATAATCTAGTAAATAATTCATTTAACAATTATAAGCTTAACTCATCGGAAAATATGTATATTGCATATAATAAACAAAATGATATCACAATATATGGTAATCCTGAATATAGTAATAGGAATGCACCAGCTACTTCTCAAAACATGAATAATGGAGTTGAGGCAAATGATAAATATCAAAATGCGAAAAACGAAAAAAAAGGAGAGGCTTGGATCATTGACATAAAGAATAATGAAATAATGCCTTATAGAAAACTGCAGAGTACGATTTTAACGGAGGAAGTGGAGAGGGGTACAGAAAATAGAGGGAAATACGGGGTAAAAGATGGGATAAATAGGACAAAAAATAAGGCAAAAAATAGAGAGAAAAATGGAATGAAAAACTGGCTTCACCAAAATAGGTATATGAATAACCATACAAAATTGAAGCCACTATTACACCATAAAAAATTTAGCAAGGGATCTGCTTATAATAATGGTAAAAATAAAGACAAGCTGCATTTACTAGTAAACAACATTTCAAAGTTAGTTAAAGGAAAGATAGAAGAAGAATTAAAGAGTAAAAATATATCAAAAGATATATTAAATTTTGAAATAACTAAAATAAAAAAAAAAAAAGCAGTTCCAAATAGTAGTTTAAAAAATAAAAGCCAAGAAACTACGATTATTTTAAGTGATTCAATGTCCTTATCATCTGGAACTTTAAATAGCACTTTTGAAACAATAGATGATCATAAGAATAATCAGATTACTCCTAACTTCTTGAGGAATATGCAGGAAAGTAATTTGACATTTAACACAGATTGTGCTAGCAATTTATCAAAAAATGGAAAGGGAAGGCATGTATATATAGGCAAAAATAACAACTCATTTGTTGATCATAAGGATAGAGACGATAAAAATAATTTTCAGTTGACTAATATGAACAAATCTATTATAAATGGTGGAACCTACGTAAATGAAGCAAATTACTTATATGGTGGAAGCTACTTAAATAACGATACATTGTTGAATAACTTCATAGTAAATAAAAATTATATGCAAGACATTGGAAGTTTAAATGAAAACCTCTTTCTCAATGATCAATCTGTACTACCAGAAGTTCCATTAAACAATATAGGGGACATTTATTATAAGCAGAATTTGAGTTGTGATTATGTAGGTAATGTACAATTACAGCATAATATTGATTACCTTAATTTTTCTGGTTTGAGTAACAAGAATCAATTAAACCAAAGTTCATTAAGCAACAATAGGAATAATTACAAGAGTAACAACATAGTTGTGAATGAATATATAAACATAAAAAATAATAGTACTAGTAGTAATAATAATAATAATAATGGTAGCAGTAGTAGTAATACTAATGTTAACAATGGTAGTAATAATAACGATGCGCTGAATAGCTCTATAAAAAATAAGGCTGTCAATGCTGAAGAAAACGCGAACATAATGAATAGCAGAAATATAAGGAAAGACGAAGAAGCTTTTATTGTGGATGAAGACGTTAATAATAGTATTGAAAATACGAATAACAATTTGAACATGAATATGGTGATAAATAACTACCAAGACATTAATAACAATTTTATAAATGATCCTGTAAGCAACGTGTATGATACGAACCAGTGCTTATTATACAACGGTGTTTTGAGTAACAAAAATGGTAAAGAAGCTAGTACAATCTTTGATGTTGATAAGATGAACAATTCTTACTTATTCGACATTAACACAATAAAGCAAGGAATGATTCCCCCTTTTTATGATGATGCCTCCTTGAATTACAATTTGATAGACAGGAACGATACGAATGATATGAATGATACCAATGATGTGAATGATATGGACGAAGGAAGTAAGGGGGGTTCTCTAGGTAACAATTTAAACAGTAGCAGTAACAAAAATGATAATAGCAGCAGTAGTAATAAAATCATCGGTAAAAGTGAACATAATTTTAAGAATGCTGATGGCAGTATTGCCTTTTTTCCGGAGTATTGCGTTGATAAGAACATATCTAATAAAACACAAAAAGAGGTTAAAGTATGTGAGAAGATTAATGTAAATAAAAAAGGAAACAATCAGTTATTAAAGGAAAATATTGTGGACGAAAAACATAAAACTCTAGAAAGAAATACAAGGAGATCTAAATCTGTGGATATCAGAAGATTCGAAACTAAGAACGATTTAGCTAGTAAAGGAGATTCTACGAGGAACAAGATGAAAACACAAATATTTAATTATTCTGATTATAAGAATAACGGATTAAGAGATATGTCAACTTATGCTGATAAGGTGTTACAGGATATGAAATCTTTGATTCCCTCCAATGTCAGCAATTTAATTAACAAGGCAAACCTAAAAGGTAAAACAGGCCGTTCTATTACTAAAATGGTTAGCAACAACAGTAACATTAGTAGTAGCAATAATAGTATTAGTAGCAGTCGTAGTAGTAGTTGTAACAGCTGTGGTAGCCGTGGAAGTTGCAATAGCAATACTTTCAATAGTGCGAATTATAAATTGTGCACGAAACATGAACCAGGAAAATTAAACAAAAATAAGGATAAAATACATAGCAACCATGGAGGAACCCTCCTCAAAAGTACTTCAACCAAGAATCTTTACCAAAATTACAGATACGATGAAACGAATAATGTATCAGAAAATATAATGAACAATATAAATATATTGGGACTGGAAAAAGGTGACTATATAAATAAATGCCCATCTATTAATAAAAATGAGACAAGAATTATCTACAATGATTCAAATGATAGTAATAATAATAATTATTTAGTGGGGGAAGGTGTAAATAATATTATGATAGGTAAAACCAACGAAAATGCATTATTATCAAGTAGGAATTCTTCAAGCAATAATAATGAAAATAATATTAAAAAAAATTTAATGTCTATGAATGCAAAAAATGGTGAACATACAAGATTAAATGCTGGTATAAATAGTAATATAAACAATAACATGCATTATGATTTGAACAATTTTAATTATAATTTGAATAAATTTGAAAATATCTTAAAAGAAGACCAATTCAAGAATTACTCAAATAATGCACATAATATTATATATAAACAGGTAAATTCAAATCAACATTTGGTAAAGAATTCGATTATTTTAAATCGAAAAGAAGAAGGTAATGCATTTCAATCTGAGACGCGCAGATCTTTAAGTTGCTTTAGAGAAGCTTTAAAAAAACAAGGAATTTTGGGTTGATAAAAAAAAAAAAAAAAAAAAGAAAAAAAAAGTTCAAAGAACTGTATTTTATGAAGCAACACATATTTTAATGCATCTCACTATATTTTTTTTTGTTTTGCTAATTTTGGATATTCTACTGGCATAATATGTGCCATATCCGAGTGAATAATTCCTTTGAAGATCCCGTTTACCTGTGTATACATTTATACACACATATGTGCACGCATTATATACGTTTTTACCGTTATCCTGCCTCTTGATGATCGTTCAGAATTTTTTTTCTTTTTATTTGTTAAACTTTTTAAGAAATAATTTTTTCCATTTTTAACAATTTGCTTATTTATATTTAACATAATACATTGTTTTAGTGATTTTTTTTTTTTTTTTTTTTTTACAAAGAATTTTAAATAATGGGAAAAAAACAATATATTAACAGTTCTTGTAAGATAGGAAATAAAAAAAAATTCTATATATATATGCACATACTATATATATTTATATATATATAAAATATCTCTTCATTCTTTGATTCATTTTTTCAAATAACAAAAATTAAAGCTTGATATTGTAACTTCGGCTCAAAAACCAAAAAAATAAGGGAACATCAAAACTATAATAATCTAGAGCAAACGGTTTACATGTAACATATTAAAAATACAAAAGAAAAAATAAAAATAATAAAAAAGGTAAAAACACAAGTATAATAATGACCATACTTCATACTTAATGAGAAATACATCTTTCGGAAAGAGCTTATCTTTTATATTATATTAATTTAACTATTTAAATTCATAAAAAAAGGCCTCCAAAAGAGAAAAAAGAAAACAATTTTTTTTTAAATTTTTATATTGTTTTTTTTTCTTAATTTTCCTGTGGAAAATTTGTAATGTATCATATTATTTCTATTTTTAAAAGCAACATATAGATGATATGAAAATAAAAATAGAATTAAAATTTTTGGGAGGATTAGAAAGCTATTTAGAGAACAAGTCCAAAAACGTTGTATCACTTGAAATAGAATCAGATGAATTTAATTTTGAAAATTTAATTGCCTACATAAGGAATAACATAATTGTAGAAAGAAAGGATGTTTTTTCTGATTTTGTGATAAGCGATAATGCGAAATTTTGTAAAGTGATGGTTGATGATAGGGAATACTCTAATTATAATTTAAATGATAAGGCAAAAATAAAACCAGGAGTAATTGTGTTAGTTAATGAATATGACTGGGAAATTTTAGATACTTATTCCTACAAAATTAAAAATGATGACAAAATATGTTTTCTATCAACTCTGCATGGAGGTTGAAGAAAAATATTGCATTGTGTGTGGGTGATTGTATATCTCTACATGATCAAAAACATAATTATACATGTATATACTTACCTATTCATTTAAGTTTGTATACACACTACAATAACAAGCAACTTTTCCTTTTATTTATGCATGAAGCCAATACATCATACTATCGTTGAAAAAAGGGGGAAACTTATATCCTATGTAGTAATGTTTTTATGAATAACTAAAAAGTTATTACTACACATTTAAATAATAGTAGAAATATTCACCGTTTTTCTTATATTGTACCTATGTGGTATTATATAGAAATAATAAAAATTTCCTTCCCTTTTAAAAAAAATGAGCACAAACAGAAGAAGAAGCAGTACTTTTCATACTTTTAAGGTAGAAATAATGTCTATTAAGATGAATTATTGGAATCGTCAATTATATATATGTGCATGTATATATGTATATAACAAGCAAATATGTTTAGTTATTTGGCATATCAAAAACATATTTGTATACACGCAAGCACATTTATGTTATTCATTTTAAGATTGTTGTAGCATAGTTTTTTTATTTCTAATTCACCTACTTTTGTTTTTGCATTTTTTTTTTTTTTTTTTTTTTTTTCAAGTGGTCCATTTTGTTCTTTCACCTATTCTATTCATCTTTGTTTTATTATATTAGTGTTCTTTTTATTTTTTCCCCTAAATATTGTTTACAAAATATCCTTTTATAGATTATAAATCTCTAATAAATTCAAAATATATATATTTTTAAAATATTAATACGAATAAGTAGTGGCATATAGTTGATATTTTATTGTATTTAATTTATTTATTTAGTTTTTTTTTTTTTTTTTTTTTTTTGGAGTATTCTTTACTTTAAATGAAAATTCTTAATTACATATGTGGTCGTCCACTGAGAAGTGGTGGGACTGCCCCTTTAATTTACAACCCTGTTAGAAAATGGTTAATCATTTTAATGATACTATATTTTTGCTTATGTATTTTATCCTATGGTATATTTTTATTCCCTAAAGCATCTGATTTACACTGTTCTTATTTGAGTGACTCTTTATTTAATTTTTCTCTATCAATAGGTAAAAAATAAATCATATAGTTTGATGTTTTGCTCATATATAATAATTAACAGTATGTAATATTTTTTTTCTTTCGTACTTTTTATCATAAATAATTGTAAATAGTACATTAATTTTTTACCCGAAAATTTCCAATTTTTTTGCCTGTCTTTATTATCCATAACTATTAACATAAAATAAATTTTTTACCCCATTTTTATTTTGTTTTAAAAGGAGCATCATATTTAATGGCTCCCTATTATTCTATAATTAGTTGTAGAGAGTGGGGAACGGAAATTGAATGGGCTATAGTAGCAATAGTCTCTGCTGTTATGGCTATTATTGATGTTAGTTCAAGTTGTTATGGTATTTATGTATTGTATACTATTGTTGACGTAGTATTTACTGATGTTTCTGGAATGACCGACTGTAATTGTTACAAAGCTATACTTTTTTTTTCGGCAAATTCATTTTTAATTTTTCTTCATTTAGTTGTTGCCATCGTTAGTATTGCTGTATACTTTTTACTTATGACAAGAATTGAAGAACAGTTAGAAGATAATAGAAATATTATATAATTTTTTTTTTTTTTTTAAACAATTTATAACATATTTGCCCTCTTGTCTCATGCTAATTATTCATAAAAAAAAAAATAATTTTATTTCCTCCTTTTTGAAATATAATTTTTTTCAATTTTTTGTGTATTTCTTTTTTCATTATTTTAATTAAATATTGTTATACTTAAACTATAGCTGGTATATGTGGAATAGCTGAGTGTATGTATTTTTTTATCAATCACTATTTTATATGTGTATTATCTAAGGAAGATTTATGAGAATAATTCATTATTGTCTGAACTTATTTTTTACGTATATATTTAAAGACGCATTTGCTAATGTTTTTTTATTACTATATTTTTCAAAAAAAAGAAAAACGATATTTTTACTTTATATAATTAAATAGGATGTAATATGAAATAGTGTCAAAAGAAAACAAAAGAATAATGTTCTTCTCTATATTCCTTATTCTTTTTTCTTTATTTCATTTTTTCCACTTATGGTGTCCATCATAAGTACTAAACCAAAAAATATAAGGAAACCTCCTAATACTCAAAAGAAAAAAAAGATTTCTTTTTTCATTAAAAAATAGAATACCAAATGTAGCACTTGAAAAAAAAACTTAAAGGAATTCAATGGAGTTGTAATTAAAAAAAACAAAATAATCCTTCATTAATAAGATATTGTGTCTAAATATCAACATACTAAAAATAAAAGCAGGCGAAGGTATGTTATTCTTGAGATAATTCCGATGATCCATTTTAAATTTATTACATCCGAGTTATTTTTAAAAATATAAGCATCTAATGCTTTTCTATAAAAGACAGAAGCTACAGCATCACATAATCTACTAATAGGCCAGTTAATAATCAAAGAGTTGCTTAATTTGATTACCTGTTTATTAGTATTTATTCCGTTTATTTTCTATGTAACTAAAAAAAAGAAAAAAAGAAAATACATACAAACAAGAATAAGTACATAAACGCATATATGAATAAGCAACATGTGTTGGAACCTATTTTTGAAGTGCAAAAACAGAAATATATACTGACGACTTATTTCTTAATTCGTATTTACAAAAAACAAGGTATTCCTTATTGTTTGAAATAATTTAAAATAAAAGTTAAAAATAATATCTTTTCTATAATAATTTAAGTTCACAGGATTTGGAAATCGTTTCGTATGTGCTTGCGTTAAAACAGTTTCTGCTACTGATTTTTTTGAAAACTTTGGTTTTGCTCCTATTCTCTCTTTAAATAGTTGTGTAAAGGCATCTAATCATAATTAAGAATAAAAAAAAAAAAAAAAATTGGCTACATAAGAATGTTGTCATAATATTTTTTATATATGTTATTTCTGCACATATCTTGGGGTGTTATCAAAAGGGAAAAGTGTTTCTCAGACAGTATAAATACGTTAACACATTCATGTGTGGGTACATATATATATGTCGTTTCTGTGTATGTGTGCCTGCGCGTAAGAATATGCAATTGTTTAACGCTTATTTATGGGAAAAAGCGTAATAGTGGACTAATATAAATATCGGCGGTAATATTGCACAGCACACATTTAAAAGAAATACCACTTATGCAGTTTTGTCTTATTACATTATAAATATATGTTCTATGATCTTTGTAATATTTAAAGCTTAACGAAATCATAGCTAATTTTTCTTAATATTATAACAAGCGCCTTTTTTATTTTTATTTTTTTTTGGTATTACATATGTATGATTAATTTTTCATACCTATTTCATCTTGTTTTAACCTTACAAGTAGTTCAGCCAATTTTTGAACTTTTTTGTTTTCAGTTTTTTTATTCATTTCTTTAATAACAATATGCGTCTGCGTCTTTTGAAGAAATTAATTTTTTTTAAAAAGCATTTAAAAGAAGTAAATCAATATATATACATAAGTACACATATATATATATGCACAGTATGGATGTTTGAAAAAATACGAAATTGGTCTAATTCAATAAAACTTTAAACAAAATATTACATAACGATATTTATTTAACAAAAAAAAAAAAAAAAAACTAAACAAAGAACCATACTTAAAACAGAGAAATTGTAATTTAAAAAAAAAAGGAATGCGAGGTAACAAAAATGCAAAAGTTGGAATGAAAAATAAACTAAAATGGAAATGAAATAACATGAAATAAAAATACAATAGAATGGAAATAAAATGGAATGAAATGAAAATAAAATAAAATGAAAATTAAACAGAATAAAAAAAAAAATATAAATGAAAATAAAAGGCAGGTAGCTCTCCTCGTTATATATATGCCAGAACGATGAAGAAGCGAAAATTTAGCTTACACAAAAAAAGAGGAAAATATAGCGAAAAGAAAATACAAAAAATCAGAATATACAATGAATCATACAAAAGGAGCAAAAAAAAAAAAAAAAACATTAAACACAAACGTGTGCATAATATAACATACAGTTGTTAGGAATTATTATCGGATTTATTTTTTATTAAAATATAAAATATAATAAAATATAGTAGAATTTAATTACAAGAATTATATATAATGTGTTAATTATGAGTAGCACAAATAATCACACAAAAAACAGGGAAAATTATATATATATATATATATTTATTTATTTAAAACACATAGTTATCAATAAATGATACAAAATTATTAAATGCCAATTTTACAAATGTTAACATAAAATTTGAGTACCAAAACGTGGGTATATATGTATATGTACTCACATATTTGAGGGGGGGCAAAAATATAGACGATGCTTCTCCATGATTCGACTCATTTTTATTCTAACGATCTACAAATTAGATTAAGAGTTGTTGACGTTTATGTAATAGAGATCCTTGCTAGAAAATTTTTTACCGTTGAAATTGCTGAGGTTACGAGTAGATATGGATAAAGTGCTTGTTCTTCTATTGTCAAGTCGGTTTGTCCCCAGATGGTTTTGTCTTTGGAATTTTCTATTAAATAAATGGCTTCTACTGGGTAATGTTTTTGTATTATTAGAGGAATCAGTTTCTTTTTTATCATTAATAATAAAACATTTGACATCTTTGTAAATAACTCTAACAGTTGTATTTGCTTTAAAAATAAATCTATTTTTAAATTGTTGCAATAAGAAATTTTTAAGAGTTTCAGAAACATTAATTTTACCTGGAATACCATTACTTTCCATAAGATTACCTGTTAATACATCAATTCCCCATAAATCATATCTCAAACGACCGGACCCAATAACCCCACCTACACATGAACCATAGTGTAAACCTATTCTCATATTTAGATTAGGTATACCTAATTTTTCTCTTATTTCTTTAATAATTCTTATCATTGAATATGCCATTTCTAGAACTCTTTCAGTACCATCTACAGGGTCATAATCTTGGCTGTCTTCTGTGACAGGTTCGCTTATAGCTACATATGCATCTCCTATTGTGCATAATTTATATAAACCGTATTTTGTACTGTCGTTATCAAATTTTGCAAATAATTTCTGTAACAATGTTAAGACTTCTGAAGCATCTACTCCATTTGCCCATGAAGTAAATCCACATATATCAGCAAAAAGAAATGTCAATCTGTCATGTGTATAAGCTAGCTTTAATTTATCTTGTTGAAACTCTTCTAACACATGTTTAGGAAGCATATCATTTAACAATTCTGTGGCTCTATTTTCTGTCTTCTTTGCACTCTCATTTGCATAAAATGTTCTTCTATCAATAGATTCCTTACAATATGTTGATATTAAATTAAAGGCAACGTACCATGGTATAAGCAGAAGAGTTGAGTCTGTAGTTATTGTTTTTACAACACTCGTTGATATAAATGTCAAAGACATAGTAATTAACAACAGGTCTACTAATATACATGTCTGAAATAACATACCTGTGTTATGATGTAATATGACTAAATAAAAGAAAAATTCTATAGTATCATTTGTCATCCATATAGTATGGGATGTCGTTTGATCCGTTTCTGATATAGACCATAAATATGCTACTGAAAAAACACATGCGGCTGATATGAATAATAAATTTAAGAAAAATATCATCCATTTAATATTTAATAAAGAGGAAACTTCAGGTCTAGTTCTATAATGAAATAATAACCACAACATAAAACCAAGATATGTATACACAGATCTCACAGACCAATATATAAAATAATTAACTTGTAGCGTTTGAGTTGCTCTTTTATGATCTACAAATACTATTGGTACTGTACTTGAAATTAATGTTTGCATAACAAAGGCTACTAGAAAAATTATTAGTGCTTGCTCAATTGAATTTAGATTAGATTTGTTACTATAAAAATGAGACCTATATTTAGACTCTAAATTCTTGTCACTAAATTTTAAAAATATCCATTCGCTACTTATGGAAGCTATCCCTTTTCCCCTTTCTTGGTCTTGTTTTTTGCATATGGTATTGTGTTTTTCCTTTTTTCCCTTTCTAGAAAAAGTAAATATTTTCAATAAGCACGAAGTAAGCCCCGACATATTTAGGGCACCCTTCTTAGAGGTTTCATCCGCTTCTAGCTGTTTTTGTTGTTGCTCCTGCTGTTTCTTCTTCTCCTTCTGCATCTTCAGTTGGTGCTTCGATTCCCCACCCGTTTCTGTCTCTCCATCCCTTTTACCTTTCTTCATGATGCTCCTAAGATAGTTCCTTCTCTTGTTATTCAACATTTTGTGATAGGCTACGTGGTTTACATGATCATAATTAATACAGTTACTAACAGTACAATATCTCTCACTACATGTTCTGCATTTTTTAGCACATAATTGCACATTTTTATAATCCTCGTCATCGTCTTCATCATGAGTTTCTATACCAACATATGTAAGGTTGTTCATGCTTTGCGCATTGACTTGTTTCATGATTTCTGGATTTGTTTTTTTTTGGATAATTTCACTATTTTGATCTTTATTTATTAAATTATCATTCAAATAGTACAATGAATCACTCAAGGAAAGTTTATTCATATAGGTAGTATTAAAATCTTTAATATCATCAAAATCTTTATTATTTTCAAGGTAGTGATTGAAATTTGTTGTAGAATCATTATGAAGTTCATTATTTAAAAAGGACATATTAAGAAAATCCTTTTGTTTCAACTGATAACCTAGAGCTGCACCAATTTTTAGATTCCTTAATTTTATAATTTCATAACAATGCATATTAACATCTCTTATATATTCATTGGGCAAATCATTCAAGGACAAATCTTTCAAATTTACGTAATCATTGTTTATTTCATTGTCAAAATTACCGTAGTTATTCATATCAATATTACAAGTACTTTCATTTAAATTGTATTCATTATATTGATTTGTTTTGTTTGAATAATAATCTAATATATTTTGTGTTTTATCATAATTTATAGAATTATTTAGTTTATTATTATCTGCATAAAAATCAGAAAAAAAATGATTCTTTCTGTCCACATTCTCATCTACAAATGGATAATTTAACCCAATAACAGATGTTATTAAATATGTGGTCATAGTTCCTTTTCCTTTTATTTCTGTTTCTTTTTTTTCATAAATTAATGTTTTATCATCCTTAACCAAGTCATACGTCGCTTCTGATAAATGAATATAATCAGGTTTCCCTGTTGTTTTCATTCTAGATGCTGTATTAACCGTATCACCAAAAAGAGCATATTGCGGTTTTTTAGATCCTACAACACCAGCAATAATTCTTCCTGAATGTATTCCAATCTTAACTCTAATTCTGGTTGGTCTACTCTCTAAGGATTTTCCTTGTGTCATATTATTCACTGAATTGTTTATATTCTCATGCTCATCCGCATTATCATGTTCATAGCAGTCGTTCTTTTTTGCCATTTGCTTTGTTTTTTCGTATTTAATATGACTACTCACTTGAAGAATTGATAAAGCAAAATCGATTGAATCATGAGCGTCTTCCTGGCCTTTAGTTTTGCCACACATATTGTTATAATTTTCGTTACTCTCCTCAAAATGTTTATTATTTTTGTCATATGTGTTATTCTTACAGTTGTTAATACTACTGTTGTTGTCATTATTAACATTACTGCTGCTGCCGCTTCTGTTGTCACCTTCCTTTTTCACCAATCCGCATGCAGCCAAGTATGTTTCAAAAACTGTTTCAATTTTTGTGCAGTTAAATTGCTCAGTACATTTGTCAAAACATAAAAATAGTCTATCTAGCACTTCAACTAATCTTGTAGGTTCAATATTAGCTACAATGTTTTGAAAGTCATATATATCGCAAAAGATCACCGTAACAGTATCTATGTCCTCTGCTTTCAACGATATAGGTATACCTTCTTCATTTAATTCAGAATATATCATTTCATCCACAATAAAAGCAGGAAGCATGGTGTTTAATATTTCCCTCTGTTTTCTTCTAGAGGATTCTACCGAATATTCCAATAAAAAGTTTTTCCTTTGATTAAACTCAAGACGATAACCTACAAAACCGACAAAAACGTCAACACCAATAAACAAAGGGATATAATGAGCTAAGCTTTTTTTATCTAAAAAATGGTCTCCCTTAAACCTAATAATGAACAGACTTAAAAAAATAATATTGCAAAATACAGCGTTAACAAAGGGTAATCTTAAAATAACAAATGTGTATAAGGGAAAAAGAACTGCTTGAAAGACTCCATCTGTGTGTGTAATGGAATAACTAACCACATGATGAGTTATTATTAATATTACCAATGAATTGATAATTTTGTTAAAATTTTCTATAAATATAATGGGGAAAAATGTGGTAACTGTTGCAATTAGTAAGATTAATTCAAATACGAGATATAAAATTAATACAAATAAACCCGTGGAAGTATTTGGTGACATATACCACGATTCATTTAATGATGATTCTAATTTCCAAATATATAAAAAAAATATTCCTAATAATATAAAAATAAAACGATACCATGGTATTAATGTTTTGTAAAATTTATTCTTTTTATGTATTTGAAATCCTGATTCCAGTTGCATATCTTTAAATGCTAATGTGAATCTATTAATTAAATTGGTCACTTTCACAATTTCTTTTTGTGCATTCTCATTTTCGTTTTTCTTTTTATTATTGCCATTATAATTTGAACTATCCGCACTTGTATAGGAAAATTCGGATGTCGATTCGTTATCATAATATGCAGCCTTATTTTGAATTATATAATAATTTCTTTTATTAACATCTAATGGTTCAGGTATATTTTCCATACGTTCATTATTTTTAAAAAATATATGCTCTTCGTTAATTCGAAAACGTTTCCCTTGAGGTAATAAATCAACTAGAAACGTATTTTTTAATGGGTTTAAACAATTTTTCATTTCTGCCATTAGGGATTCATCAATTCTAGAACTTGATTCCAAATATTCATCTGATCTAAAATCCATAGGAAAACTATCTTCTATATAATAACCATTCCCACTTATAGTTGTTTCATCATATGTTAAGCTATTTCTGTAATTAAGTAAACCTCTGTTAACTAGACATCTATCATCACTTTTAAAGAAGTCCTTTTCCTCATTTTCGTTACTGCATATTTTATTAAATATATTAAACTTATTGGACCAATTGGAAATACTCTGATTCTTTTCTTCTTCACAAATTGCCTGATTTGCTTTTTCCTTCTTCAGTTGGAAAGAATATATTTTGTTACATGTATCTACCTCTGTAGTTTTCTTCTCGGTTTCAACAAATGGTGATTTATCTCCACCTTTTTCATTTCTTTTCCTCTTACTTTGTTCTGTATCATTTTTAGCCTTCTCATCAATTTCACGTTTTTTTATCTCCTCGTTTTTATATGTCTTATCTGAATGCCTTTGTTTTGTATTCTCTTCATCTGTATCATTTTCCTTACCTGTATGTACACTTAACTCTTTTTCCTTCATTTGATTAACCTGAACTTTGTTAACCTGATTGTTCTGTGTGTTTTTAATGTTATTATTTGTGCTTTCCCTTTTATCTATTTTTGCCATTTGCCCCTCTCTATATTCTTCCGTAATTCCTTTTTTCCCCCTTTTTCTAGTAGAGTCAAAATTTCCCATCCCGTGAACCGCCTGCTCCGATAAGGTAACTTGTGACCCTCTATATTTTTGTTCCTCGTCAAAATCAGTGTTATTATAATCCAAATTGGCAATACTACTATGAATGTTACGATCAATGATTGAGCTCCTCGATTTATGGAAGTATTTAGAAAAGGAGTTATTCTTAATGTATCGCTGATTGTTTTTATAATTTTTTGCACTACTTATTAACGTATTTTCAAGAGAATTATGCTTATCGTCAATTTTAAAATTAGATGTCTTGTTTATATTTCTTCTAAATTTAAATTTTAATTTCTTGCTAAATCTTTTTAAGCTTAAAAATTTTTTCTTTCCTGATAGAAAATAAGCATATTTATATTTATTATGCTTCTCTTGATACTGTTCAAATATCCAGTGATTAACTACATTATATATATTAGGGAACAAGATAGTTTTTGTAAAATTAATAAATATATACGAGATGATACATATTGTAAACCATAAAATTAAAAGAACATATAAAGGATTCCAAGAAAAGGTTTGCCTAAATACCTCTCTTATATATTCATTTGACACATAAGCGAAAAAAATAAAAATCATTGAAGGGAAAAAAACAAAAAGAAAACAACCAAAGCACGTAATGAGTATTGATGGAGACCATAAAGATCCTTCTAAGAAAAGACGCATAATAGAAATTAATAAACTCCCTAGAAAACATATATTTCCAAAGGTATTTATTGTGACTACTTCTCCATTATTCAGATGAGAATTTTCCTTAAGTGCTATGTAAGAAAAAAAAAATATAATCACAGCATAAAAGATAGCCTCAATTATCCAAGAGAAAAATTTTAAGATGTTCATATTGTACTTTCTTCTACTTAGTGCATAAAATAAAGGAATATTATATAATATATCATAATTCAAATTATGCTGTAGGAACATATAATAAATTATAGGTATAAATACCCAAAAAATACTGAAAAATGTATATAACATTTCTGGATATATTTTTACACAACTCCAGGCGGCATAAGCTTGATAAAAAAAAATTGGTAGTATAAGAATAATATTTTTAAAAAAGCTCCAATATAACATAATACTAATTGTATATAAATGTTTCGATCCATATATAAATAATAATTTCCTTAAATAACAAAAATTTTTTATACAGTAATCTGAATATCCTGCAGATATAATACATTCCGAAGTCATTATACTTACCCCTATATTAGCTTCTTGTAACATTGCAATATCATTTGCTCCATCTCCTATGGCTAATGTATTTGGTGTTGGAGATAATCTATTCTTAATTAATCGAACTATAAATGCCTTTTGCTTAGCTGTTATTCGACAAGCTATTACGACATCAGATCTACAAGCCATATTTAGAAAATGCGTTTGTAAATCACTATGATTTAAAAATGTTTGTAAGTTTTTACCGTTTATTAATAAACATAATTTTTCGTAACATTTTTTCTCTTCTTTTTCCGCCTGAAATAACTCATATAATGCTGCCCCTTCCCGTTTTAATTTTTTATAATTCTTGTTCTCAAGCATAGCATGAAATATTTTGGTATGAGAATTTAAAATTTTACATAAAAATGAAATGTGTAAAGAATACTCAACGTTATCTCCTGTTAACATCCAAATTCGGATTCCAGATTGGCTCAAAATTTCCATCGTTTTAGTTACCTTCTTTTGTAATCTATCTTTAACTCCAGTTATTCCTAGATAGATTAAATCTTTTTCGATTTCTTCCGCTACATTCATTAATCTTTCTTCTTTATTATATATAGACAAACATGCATCATCGTACATCCTCTTGTATTTAATAGTCTCTTCTTCATTCAAATATTTAAACGCGAATATCATTGACCTCAACCCTTTCAATGAAAATTTTCGTAGTTGTTTTTCTAATTGTCGATATCGTTTCTTAATTTTGTATTGTTGACGTTTTGCATATATTTCTCTCTCCCTTAAATCGTTTAGATTAGAATATTCATTTTTTTCGTCATATTCATCAGAATAATTAGTGCAAAATATTTTCTCACTAATATTCTCATATTCGATACTTTCAATATGCTCAGATTTTAAGGAGTGTTTTTCCAGGTCGAAAAATCTTTTTTTCAGTGAAATGTTCTCGCCTTCTCGTCGGTCTCTTTTTTCTCTATTCTTCTTCCCTCTTCCATTGTAGTTTTTTTTGTATCTTTTGTTGTTGTTTATGCTACTGTTGTCGTTGCTGCTGACATCATGGCTGTTCTTTTTTATTCTTTTGTTACTCTTTATTTTGTCTAAAAATTTGCTATACTTTAAATTTAACAGTGAGAGAATAGACGTATCTGAACCTTTGACATACAGAATAGACCCAGAATGCATAAATTCAGGTTTAACGACAATTGACATTCTTCCTCTCTTATTTGTATATTCATTAATACCAATGATATTCCATTTATAAAAGTTTCCACCTATTTCTACACACATGATATTTTTATTCCTTAATATTAATCTATAGCCTAAATAGTTACATGTATATATTAAACATTCTTCATCTAAGGAACTAGACTGATATTTTATAGCATCTAAATATATATTTGATTCTGAAGGGTAATTATCCATAAATTTCATGTTTTTATTTTTGTCGAATTCATACTCAGAATTTCCCAAATTTTTTTCATTAACGAAAGAAGTAAGTTCAAAACTTTTATCGTCCACGTTATGATATTTACTTTTGTACTTTGCTCTTTCAATGCTTCCATTGACTGTGTAGCTATTCAAAGAAAGCAATTTTTCTTTTGATATTTGTTTAAAGGAAACTACACTATGTTTTTTTGATATATATCCACTATCACGGTGTTCACTAATCCTTTCACATGAAAAGGTATTTTTATTTCTACTCAAATTTGGATATTTCCTCCATACACTGGTTTCTGTATTTTCTATACCTTTGTAAATATCGGAGCATTTAGAAGATCTAAAACTCCTTTTTTTTATTCTATAATTTTTGTTAAAAAAATATCTGAACTTTAAATCATTTCCCTTATTATTATTTTTATACTTAAAGTTGGTTAATGTTGTGTAGTTGTATAAATTTGTTTCACATTTCTTTTTCTCATTAATGGTTAATTTGTTTTCGTTACTTTTACTTCTACAATTTTTATCATTATCTAAATTATAGGAATTGTCTATTTTATCAAAATCTTTATATAATCTATTACTTGTTTTAATACCTTGACCATTATCATATTCAGTGTATCTCTGAAAATTTAATTCATTTCTAGTTTTGTTTATGTCATTATAAAATTTATTCGCATGATTATGATTATCCAAATAATGAAAGATACCCTTTGAATGTTTCGAAGTAATATGTGGCATGTTCTTATTTCTAATAGCATCCATCTGAATAAATGGAACCACCGTATGACATAAGGTTATGCATTTTAAAAATTCATCTATGTAATAACCTCTCCAGTTATCAGAATTTAAATCAACATATATTCTTTTATCAGTAAAATCACATCGGGTTTTTATATGGTTTGTGTTGATATGCGATCTAAAATTTTTTGGCTTTGAAAATTTTTGTTGCATTAAATAATTCTGATATTCTTTATTAAAAAAAAAGTAGGTTCCACTAGTGGATTCTTTCATATGCTTCACTTTTTCATTTATTTTTTCTTCAGTTTTCTTTTTACTCATTGAATTTTTTAATGGTACATACAAATTCTGTCTTTCTGTATAACTGGAGCAACTTCTGACACTCTCATTGTCATTATGCATTTCGATGCTATCATAATTAGAGGATGAATATATATAAGATGAGCTGAAATTATCAGATAAAGAGGAACATGTTGATGAAGACGAAGAATATGACGTCGATGAATTTTCTGATGATTTATATCTATTATAAAAACAACTACCATTTATATTTCCCGAATTTTTACCTTTATAATTTCTCGAAGAGTTTGATTTATAATTAAGATTATTTTTATCATGCTCATAGTCCATATTTTCCTTTATATAATTATCACTATTCATTTTGTCATATATATTTTCCATGATGTAATCCGAAGAATCCTCGTCCTTTTCCATAAGTTGTACACTATCACTATCATAACCACTACTACAGCTGTTATTGAGTTTGTTGTTGTATCTGTTACTATTATTGTTATTAATATTCCTATCACAATCACGGTGCGTTTGCACATTAGCACTAACATCATACTCTTCCGTAACAATCTCTTTTTCTTGAATTTCTTCGTGTATATTACTATTTCCTAGATGTAAATTATTGCCTGTATTTGTAGCAAAGCAATTTTTTTTTGCCTCGTTATCGTCTGCAGTTTTTTTGCTGTCGGCTCTATTTTTACACCAAGAACTTTTTTTATCATAACTGGATGATTTACTCTTCTTCTTCTTACTATAACTATTACAATTATTGTTATTGTTATTATTATTATTATTATTGGCGCTAATGTTATTGTTATTATTATTATTATTATTATTATTATTATTATTATTATTTTTATTATTATTATTATTATTATTATTTTTATTATTATTTTTTTTTTTTTTTCTATTTGCATATTTGTTGCCGTATGTCCTTCCACCTATAGAACACATGTTGAAGAACATTTCATTATTTGTTAAAGTGCCGGTTTTGTCTGTGAATATGAAATCAACATTTCCTAAATCACCATGCATATTCGAATTCAAGCATATCCCCCACCCGTATTCATCATCATCTACGGAAGATTTCTCATTAGATAAATTGGGTGTATTAATTCCTTTTTCTTTGTCTACTTTTTTGGTAAAGTCTCTTGCTCGCATTTCATTTTTCGTTTTATATAAAAATGGGAAAACTTTCCGTAATATTCCTTTTTCCTTTTTTTGCATATTTTTGCTATTTAAAATAATTCCCTTATTATAACTATTACTGATATTAATAATACTATTATTATTGTTACTGTCGTTGTTGTTGTTTCTGACGCTATTATTGTTACTACTTTTATTGTGTCTGCTATCATTGATGTTGATGCTGTTTTTGAAACTACTGCTATTCTTTTTATTTATGGCATGCTCCATTTTAGTAGTCACACATCCTTTATCTTTCTCCCTTATGGTACGACGACACTTATCATTTGCATTTTCTTTTCCCTTCAATTCATGAGAATATGAATGATTCTTTATATATTTTTTATATAGAAAGCTATTCTGTGGTAAATGTGTATCAAAGTTCATATGTTCATCTTTTTTGAAGAAGAAAATTTTTAATTTTTCTAAAAAGGAGCCAGTCTTTCTATATTTTTTATGTATAGTATCGCTTAGTGCCATTGAACTCCTATTATTGACAGTGTTTGACTGAGATTTCGAGTTGTTCATTAAACTATTTGTGTTATAAAAATAATTTTTAATTTTACTTAGTTTATGAAATGTACTTATAAAACTTTTTCTATTAACAGAATTTGATTCATTATTCGTATAGGAATATCTTTTTTTGCTGAAATTTCTTTTACTAAAATGATTCATAAAAAAAGTATAATTTCTAAAATCCTTACATGACTTGTTCATTTTTAAATCAATGACTTGTTCATTTTCATCAATGGCAGAAGGATCAGATGATTCGTTTTCAAATGTACTAATACGGTTATCATTTTCTATTATAATACTTTGAAATATAGAAATAAGATCAACAGTAATTAGAATACTAATTGGGATAGTATTTGAATATAACAAAATGTATTTAATTATCGATTCAAATAAGTTATCTTTTGTAGTAATTAACATAAAATGAGTTCCACTTTTAAATTTGTCATCTTCTGTCCATTTACATAACACGGATATGAAAACACAAATTAATGTAAAAAAGATGGTAATAATTGTATACATATTCAATTCTTTATTAACATAACCAAATTTATAGGTATTTCTTAACATATTTTTCATGATTTTCGTATCTGTTCCTGTATATATAATAACTCCAAAAATATGATCTGTATTTTTTATATAGGATCCTTTAAAAACAACGTTATTAATTGATAAAGAGGTAGCACGTGGATATGCATCTAATTTTAAGGATCCATTAAATGATTCCATATTACTATTTGGTTTTTCACAGATAATTCTCCCTTTAATATTACAGATACCATGCATAGATGTTTCATTTCTTGTTTCATTAACACAGCATTTCTTGTTTAAATTTGTCTCTCCATTTATTAAGGAAGTTTCTACATATACTAATCCTTCATTATTATTACAACTTAGCAAAAGAATATCAGCAGGTACTTGTTCGTTTTCAATTAAACGAATAATACTACCAACTGTTAGGTCCATCCATTTAACTGCTTTTAATTGAGAATTAGATACATCTACAACATGACACAACCTATTATTCATTTGAGAGTCTATATTTGATCTTCTAGAATCTTCGTAGATATTTTTCATAATAGATACAAATATAAAAAAAAACAGTAAATATATAGACTTATGTTTAGAATAATACAAATAATTACTAATGTTATGAAAAGCTGGTATAAATTCTAATAACGATATAAGTAAAAACCATATATTTGGTAAACGTAAAAACTGTTCATATAAACTCTTAAAAATAAAAGAATAAGTACTATATCTACTGGAAGATATCTTATTTGTTGGAAAACTAATTAATTCTTCTGTATCTGTTGGATTAATTTCTATTTTTCTGAAATCCCATAACGGTTGATTATTTGTGTCTTTGTATAATTTTTGCTTCTTTTCCATCCATGCTGCTTCTGCTGTTGTGAAATCATTTTGCTGCTTATTTTCATTGAAATTCTGATTCTTCATACTTATATTATTAGTGAGCATTTTCTCAGAATATTTTACCTTATAACGATTATTTGATTTATCGTGACTCTTTCTTTTTTCCAGCATTTTTTCTAGCAATTTTTTTTTAGCATAATTAATTACAAGTTATAACATTCACGTTCACATATCTTTTGATGTATCAGTGAGCATATATAGGCGCATTTTCTCTTTTTACAACTTAAAAAAGTGAAAGTAGAAGGGAATAGGCACGTTGTAAGCATGTCGCATGCATATGTATACACGCATATATATATACATGCACTTATATATGTTTATATTTATTTGTTCTAATTGAATTCACTTAAGAATGTTTTAAAAAAAGAAACGCAGGAGAGATATGACAGAAAAAAATAAAAAACATATATATATTATATATATATATATATATATATATATACATACAAATTACGTACATATATATTACATGCACATACATTACGTGCATATACATTACATTAATATATGTGTAACCCTATTCTAAGGTAGAAACGTGTTACACATTTCTTAATATCACAGTTAAAAAAGTCGTTCTTCCATATAAATGGTACTTAAAAAATATTAGCTGCAAATGGCATAGTAATAATTCATATTAGTTTTTACGAAAATAGAAGAATAAAACTAATATAATACTGTATTTTGTTTTGAGTATAAACAAATATGAACATACGCGAAGAATATACAAAGGTGTATGCCAAGTGCGTATGAAGTTTGTGCGATATTTATGAGAATATTAAGCAAGTTTTATGAAGAGTTTACCAAAGTTTAACCGACATTTAAGCGAAGGGTATACTTCTGTTAGGGTAAAATATTTTAAAAAACATTTTTAATAGAGGAAATTTCAAGTAAAAATAAGATATATTACTTAAATATTTATATACTTAAATGTGTAAAAAATAGAACATAGTTTGGACATACTAAGAAGGATATATATAAAAAAAAAAAAATAATAAAAGATAAGAAATATAAGGTGAAAAGGGGAATACATTAGAAAAATTTAAGTAAATACGTAAATTTTTTTGCAAGTATACAAATGATATTTCTTCGAAATATGATTAAAAATATTTCTGCTATTAAATGAATTGAGAATGAAACAGACAAATAAATAAACATATATATATGTAATGTATATGTATAAATTTTATTATTTTTTAATATTATATTTTTTTTTTTTACATTTTTTTTTTTCATTTTTTTATTTAAATTTTTTTTTATTCTATTTAATTTTGTTGCAATTTGAATGTTATGTAATGCATCAAAGGAACATATGAAAAAATGTACTGGAAATTTTTGATATATTGCCATCTTAACTACAATTCATAAATATACATTTATATTTATGTATATGTGTATGTATGTAAAAATTTTATATCCATTAACCAAGAGAGTAGAGCAATTACAAACTTAATACAACAATAATATGAATTGCACATATATGTATGTACATAATTATATGTGTATACATGCAAATGTGTACATTTAGTAGGTGTTAATATGATCAAGAAATAAGTGTTTTCCAGAAATATATTTTCTTTAACAAATTGTAAAGTGTAATAAGAAAAAATTTAAGTGCATTTCTGCTGTCATTAAATATTTCATTTCAAATATTTTAAGCTATATATGACACTGAAAATGTGGCGTAGTGAATACCTAATTTTTCTAAACATATTTACAAAATAACTTCGCTTTTTTCAAAATTACAAAAAGGAGAAAAAGATAGAAAAAAAAAAAAAAATATTTATATTATCGGCTAGATCATTAAAGAATGTAATATTTATATTGCGAATATTGGGGCTTTCGGCTTATGTGTTTGCCAGGTGAAGTTTTCATAAATAATTATATTTTTTGTTTATATACGAACTGAAAAATTGTTCATTTTTTTCTTAAAATTAATAACTTAAGGATTAACATAGAATTTGTTTCAAAGACCAAAAGGAACCCTTATAAAGATAAAATATTACAGTTTTCCTTTTCATGCTCACATACATATTTTCCTCATTAATATGCGCCGTCGTACGTACATATGTGAGGGACTAATGTAACTTGGAATGGGAAAAAAAAAAAAAAAGAAGTACCGCTAACAGATTAAACAACTTATAAATAATCAATAATATAGTTGAGATAATTTTGTACTGTGTTTAACATATGATTTAATTGCTGGTTTATCCGCTTAATTAATTATTGATTTAGGGTTTAACCTAACTATTCATAGAATATATATAATTCTATTTTTAAAAAGTGGTAGCAACTAATTAACATACACAAATGGGAGTTAAGCATCGTTAACATAAATGAATGACTACATATATAAATATGTACATATGTCTATATGTCTATATAATAATATATACTAGCGTATCATGGAAACGTATTAACGCGAAAAGGATATTTTTTTTTTTTTTTGGAGGGTGGGACTATTTCTTTTTATATTTTTCTCGGCCTTTTATCTGATTAAAAATATCTAATTTTGGCTTGTACTTATTTAAATTTTTTTTTTTTAATTTTATTTATTTATATGCAATATGTTGTTAATACTGTTTACGATAGAAAGTGATAGATTTTAATTATTTTATTACCATATTATACGTAACTAAGGAGATTACAAAAACAGATAAAACAATTAATTAACGATATATATATTTTTGAATATATCTACATTTTTCTTTTGAAATATAGTAATAACTAAAAATATGAAAGATAAAAAAATGGGGAAACAATTATTAGAGTTTCATTATACTAAAGATCTATCCTTATAAAAAAAAGTAACTATATAGTATTAAGATAAATAAGTTTCATATCATTAAAACAAACAAAATTTTAGAATAATTCATTATATATGTCTTAATTAACTTTTAACTTAACAATATGAGAAAGCATTTGCTTGTAAATTATATCTTAAGAAATATTTTTTAAATTGAGAGACAGCAATTTTACGTACAATCGTATGTATGTGTATATATAGATATAGGAAGATGATTCAGTACAAATAAAAATACTCATGTAATACACATATAAGCAAATTACTGACTATAGTGTTTTTCCTTCCATTTCAATATTTATTTGTTCATTTTTGCCTACTACTATGGTAGAAAGAAGCGTAGTGTACTTTTTCTTACTCCACAAATATAACGAAAAAAAAAGAAAAGAAAAAATATATACATACACGTATATGTACAATGCATTCTAAGTTATTCTTCTATTATGAACTGTAAATCATAAAATGAAATTATATTTACGTAAACATATTTTAAGATTGTCGTTTTCCGCTTTTGCAAGTGTGGAATGCATAAAAAAAAAGAGACAAAACTTAGATTAATTATAATATAAAACAAATAAGAATAAATAAAGCATTTTACGGAATATTTGTTATACCAGTTTTTTTGGGGATGTACATATATATATATATAACGACAACACGTCATATGAATTTGGTTCTTTTAAATATTACGTATTTGTAATAATATAAAAGAAGATAATAAAAAAACTTTGTAATCTTTTTATTTTTTATTTATAAAGGAGGTGAAGGAAACAGATAAATATCAATTTTTTTGTGTATTTTAATACATAAAATATTAAAAACTCAAGTGTATTCAAATAGAAAATATAACTAAATTTTGAATATATATAGAGTGAAAATTTATAAAATTTCCATCCGTTCTTTTCACATATTGTTGTACTATTAAAAAGAAATTGTCCTTATGTCAAATGTAAAAAAAAAATATAAAAAGATATGAAAAAAAGAATGAAAGAAAGAAAAAAAGAATGAAAGAAAGAAAAAACGAATGAAAGAAAGAAAAAAAGAATGAAAGAAAGAAAAAACGAATGAAAGAAAGAAAAAAAGAATGAAAGAACTAAAGAAATGAAAAGAAAACATTTTTAAAAATCGTGTAAGCTTCTACAATGTAATTTTATACCCACAAATTAACATTAAATTCTTAATATGCAACTGAATCTTCGCTTAAACGAAGATAAAAAGAGGTACTTCAATTTTTCCTAATAATGCTTTTAATAATACCAATTGAAATTTATTAATCCTTACACATATTTATTAATTTATAATTGTAATATATAATTCGTAAGGGTAGAAGAAAACAAATTGTTATTAATACTAAAAAGGTAAAAATATATGATTAAAAATTCACATTCACGGAAGTTCTCATACTTGTATTTATTTTGTAGAATATATATTAGTACAACAAATGTCCTATTTTTATATATTATATTTTTACAACAAAAATAAAAAATCTATGAAAGTTCATAAAAATAGCAAATTATTTTTTTCCCTGTTCACTTCAATACTTTAATAAAAAACTGCATTTGAATGCTTTGTTATAGTATATATATGTAAATTTATATATATACATATCCCTTAAAAAAAAAAAAAAAGGGTTCCTAATAATTTTTGATTTAAAAAATTTGAGTGGAATTTTAACACATTTCACTTTTTTTTTTATTTTGATATATATTACATATGTATGTATATATATGTATATTATATGCATACATACAAAAAGAAAAAAAAAAAAAAAAAACACATTCTTTATTCAAAAATATATACTTTTTTATAACTAAAATACTCAAATTTTATAATATATATATTTTGTGAAATTTTATGAATGAGTTATAACAAAAACATAACGAACATTCTATTTTAAGCACTACTTTTAAGAAACGTTTTAAATAAAATTTTATTGTATATTTTGATATACACAGGATAAATCATTTGTGAAAAAAAAAAATATACAATGTATTTATAATCAAATGCTTTGTACATATATAAAATATCGTACCAATTTTAAGTTTTGAGAACCCCCATTTAAACATAATATAGCAATTAATGAATTTTATACGAGTTACTGTTTAAATATATGAAGTAATTTATATAATTTTTTTCTAATTAAAATTGTACAAAAATATAAATTACATAATTTAGAAGCTTAAAAATAAAATTTTTTTCAATGAATATAGTTTTTATGTATTAAAATATTTAATGTGTTGTGTTATGCATGTTTTACAATTAATTACATATATTTTATGTTATATTTAATTATTTTGAATGTTTTTGAACAATTAGAAAAATATATATATATATATAATACATATTATACATATGTATACATATATATTTATAAAAAAGTAATACATATTAAAAAAGTATATTTATATACATTTATGTTCTTATTTTTTCATTAAAAATTTTTTTACATTTCTTCTATTGGGACGTATAAGAGATCACATATACATGTAAAACAGTTTACTTTTTTTATTTTATTTTGTAATTTTTATTAATTCTCAATTTATAATTAATTTTATTTCCTTTTTTTTTCAAGAAATATAAAATTTCCATAAAAATCAGAAATAACATTTCATTCTTCATACATTTAATATAGTACTCATTACAGAGTATAGTTTTTTTGACAAGAACAATAAATGTTACCAAGATATTTTTAGAGCTGTTAAGGAAAATCAGAAAAGTAAATAAGCTCAGTTATAATATTAATAAAGATATACATACATTTATTTATGCTTATATGTATATATATATATATATGTATGTATGCTCTTATGCATATGTCCCATAAGTGTAAAAAATTATAACATACAGAATGAATAGGAAATATACGAATTGTTGAATGCTATATTAGTATTAATGTACAAGTTTATAAAATAAATTTGTAAAAATTATATTTCATATATTATATATATGTATTGTTCCGTAAAAAAAATGTTTTATATGTATATATTAATGATTAAATTAATGGATAAATGTATGATATATTAAGATAATCATGATTTGTTAAAATTTTTAAAATAAATATAAAGATATTACACTACAAAAAAGAGCTGATGCACGAAATTTAAAGAAAAACTAAAATTGTATTTTTTAATACAAAATTGAAAGCATAGCATATGAATAAAATGAAAAAAATGAAAAAAATGAAAATAAATAATGATTATGCAAAGGTTTAACGAAGTATATTATAATAATATATATATATAATATATGTATATGTAAATATTAAGTTTTAATAATAAATATTAATAAAATTTAAGTACATACATAATAAAGGAGGGTTATTAATAGAAATAAAATTAATTTGTTTAATTGGGACAAAAAATCAATTTAATAATACAGTAGGGCATTCATTGTATTATATTTAAAATATATAAGTATACACACACACATGAACACATGCATATATATACGTATACATAATTATATAGATATACAGTATTTATTTAAACATTCGGCATATATGTAAAACATAGATACATGAACGTGTACATGCATGTGTAACATACCGTAGCTTATGTTTTAATATATATATAAAAGAATTGTTAACGTTAATACAAGATAAATAACTATTTTTTAATTTTTTTTTTTTTTATATATTGTTCATTTAAATAGATGGGAGCATATTTATCGGCACCAAAAACCAATAAAGAATCTATAGATGGAGGAAATTTAGAGTTGGATCCAAGTAGATATGGGTTGTCTTGTATGCAGGGTTGGAGGAAGAATATGGAAGACAGCCATATTTGTTATAATAATCTGAAAGTGAATGAAATAGAAGAAGATATTTCGATATATGGTGTTTTTGATGGTCATGGTGGCCCGAATGTATCAAAATGGATATCGTACAATTTTCGTAGAATATTTATAAAATGCATAAAAGAAGCTAGTGAGGAATTAATAAAAAAGAATATAGATAAATCGAAAAATTATAAATTAAAACTTATTAAATTAACTCTTGAAAAAACTTTTTTAAAATTAGATGAAGAAATGCTCTTAGCAGAAAATCAAGAAAAATTAAAAAAATACAGTGTGCCAACACAAGAAAATGAAGAAGAGTCGGATACAAGGGAAAATTATTTATATTCCATTTTAAATGATATAATATCAAAAAATATTAGCATTAAAGCAATAGAAAGGGATGGAAAAAGGTGTTTACAGGTTGTGTATAATAAAGATGGAAATCCTGTAGAAGAGGGGAGCACAGAATCGTCAAGGTCTTTAACAGTTGATGAAGAAAATAATAAATCCTCGACCATATTTGATAGTTCAGATGGTATATTAAAATATGAAGACGATGAAGATGAAGAATTTGAAACAGAAATAAATGCAAAGGACGAAAGTAGTAAAGACATTGAAGATTTCGATGACGATGATAATATTAATAATAATAATGTTTTTAAAAAAGATGGCGCAAATTCAAATGCTTTAACTGCCAGTAATAATGATACAAAAGTAGTTAAAGGAAAAAAAGATGCAGAAAAAAATGAATATGATACTGAGAAAAAGATTAATGGTGATACAGAAGAAAATAGAGAAATAAATATATCACCTAACAAAGGAATGGCTGAAAAGGATGCAAGAAATGATAATGGATTGTTGAATTTAAATAAAGAAAATAAAAATAAAATAAAAGATGAGGACAATAAAGAAATTTCTGATTATTTAGATTCGAATGATAGTGCTGAAACTAATGCTAAAAGATTAAAGAAAGATATGAATAATGAATATTCGATCAATGAAAAGGACAATAATAATAATAATAGTAGTAATAGTAATAATAATAACAGCAGTAATAGTAATAGCAATAGTAATAATAATAATAGTAGCAGTAACAACAATAATAATAATTATAATAATGACAAAAATAATGACAACAATAATTATGACAACAATAATAATAACAAAGAGGAGGAAAATTTAATAAATAATAAGGAATATAATAAAACGGAAAAAGTAAAATCAGAATTAACATATGATAATTTAAAATGTATGGAGCAAGAAGCAGCAGAAGCAAAAAATAAACTTAATGAAGATTGTGACACAAATAATAGCACAAATGGAAATATAAGTGGTTATGATGAAAATTCATTGAGATTATATGAAAAAGGCAGTAGTAGTAGTAGTAGTGAGGAAGGTTTTTCCTATGATGAAGCAATAACAAATGTAATTGATAATAATATTAGTAGTAGCAATAGTGATGCAAATAATGAAGGAGAAGATTGTAATGGAATATATGCTTCTGATGAACTACGTTTGTTTGAAAATTATTATTCAAATGATTATGAAGATAATATAGCGTATAGTTGTGGTTCGACAGCCATTGTAGCAGTTATATTAAAAGGATATTTAATTGTAGCCAATGCTGGAGATTCAAGGGCAATAGTTTGTTTTAATGGAAATTCCTTAGGTATGTCTACTGACCATAAACCACATTTACAAGAAGAGGAAACTAGAATTAAAAAAGCAGGTGGTTATATATCAAATGGTAGGGTAGATGGGAATTTAAATTTGACAAGAGCAATTGGGGATTTACATTATAAAAGAGATCCATTTTTACCTCAAAAGGATCAGAAAATTTCTGCTTTCCCAGAAGTTACATGTGTTACTTTAACACCTGATGATGAATTTTTATTCCTTGCGTGTGATGGAATATGGGATTGTAAAGATGGTCAAGATGTAGTTGGTTTTGTTAAAACACGTCTGGAGAAATTTGAGGAACCTACCAATGAGGAGACCCATATGGAAAAAATAGGTAATCATGAAAAAAACATTACTAGTGCAACGAGTGATAATATAGTTAGTAGTGTTAAAAATGATGAGGAAAATAAATGGAAAGATATTGAAAATAATTTAGATAAAGAAGAAAATAGAAATGTTGCAAGCAATGATCTAAACAGTAACAAAAATGATAATGTTGTGAATGATGTGGATATTGTTTTAGCTACTGATGAAAATAAAATGGATGATGACAATAATAATATTCTTCAGGAAAAAAATGAAAATGATGAAATGCATATAGAAAGAGACGATGAAGATGAGACTAAATTTGATTCCGCACCAATTATCGAAAGAACAAAATTCGAAAAATTTAATAAATTATCACAAATATGTGAAGAATTATGTGATGAGTGTCTATCTAATAATTATAAAGAGAATGATGGAATTGGATGTGATAATATGACATGTTTAATAGTGCAGTATAACCCAGTTTATAAAATACACACAGAGAAGAAATTTTTAAATATAGATGAGATTGAGTAAAGGTCGGTTGTCATTGGTAATGAACTTGTAGAAAAGGAGGAAGGAGGAATTAGGGGTATACTCGCAAGTTTCACACATATATGTACATATACATATATATACACATATGGACTTACCTATATTTACATGTACACATTTTATGAATAATACTCAGTAGAAAAATACTGCGCATTAAAAATATTATTTGTTAAATACGATCGTACAAAAATTTGTATTAATGCTATTTAATCATGCATTAAAATTTTTATACGTATTATTACACATTTTCTATTAATTTTTTCCCGCACTTTTTGTATTTAAGTCTATGTAAATCTTACAACTCGTAGCGTAAATATTAGTTAAAAATTGAAAAAACAAAAAAAAAAGGCAAAAAGACAGAAAATAAATAACAATAGTGAAAGCGTGCTTCATATGAATGAACTGCTTTTTTATTTTAAACAAATGTTTTGCAGTATACCTTATTTCTCTATTATATTTCAACGTACATACATGAATATATATATATATATATATATATTCATTTTTATAAGTATGTTTGTATATATATATGTGTATGTATGCGTGTGCGTAATTACTGCATTTATGTAGTTTTTTCTTTTTTGAAGATATACTTTTGTTCCTTCCATACCATCTATTATATTTTTATACTAAGTTACGAGGATTACTTAGATGATTAATTATGCGCAAAAGAAAGATTATCAACGTATCCCTATCATATATAAATGCATCACTGCTCATTTTATACATACAAAAATATTGTGTGAATGCATATATATTAGCATAATATCATACTAAAAAATTATTTCATACGATGACTATTACATAAACATGTTATAAAGCGCGTTTTATAATTTTGTTATATAAGTGTGTTGTGTAAACGTGTTTTATATATCAGTGCTATAAAAACGTTTTGTATGAGCTTGTATAATAGTGTTACACAAACGTACTATTTGAATGTGTTATTGTATAAATATTATTATATGATCATCATTTTGTGTAAGTATTTTATTGTATAACTATTTTATTAATAACTATTATGTGCTATCATTTTATTTAATTGTCAATTATATATAAGAAAACTTTTAATTTTACATTAATTTCCTGTTTCATATTATTCACCTTAATTTTTATATAAAAAAAACAAAAAACTAATATTGAACAAAATAAATATTACAAATGCAGGCACTACAGCTCATTGCATTTTAGCCAAAAAAGAAACAACTGTACGTACACATGCAATAACCTTTTCAAATGGACCGTAAAAAGAAGCACTATATAAATAAGTTGTAATTTACGAAATAAGGCTTAACTGAGAAGAAATAAAAGTGATAATAATAATAAGAATAACACTTCAAGTATAATTACACATTGCAAATTGTGTTATACAAATAGGTTAGACTCCTTGGACGACGTTAAAAAAAATGTTAACATTTTTTTTAATTTTTCTTTTAATTCATCATCATCTAAGCAATCCTGAAAATCTGAAAAAACAGAAAAAAAAAAAAAAATTTGAGAAGGATCAGAAAAAAGTTTAAAGAAATATAGTTAAAATAGTACACAATTACACGAAAAAAAAAAAAAAATACTTCTTTAATTTCACAATTATTATGCAAATTAACCCACCTAGTATATTTTCATAAATAGACTGTATGTCAATGTTTTTGGTGTACAAATGGATAAATATATTATTAGAAATATATGAATTGTTCATAAAAAAAAGAGCTATTAAGATTACATCAGTTAACTGATATATGAGATATCCCTTGTCACATAATTCTATGTATTCGAGATTTTTTCTACAATCATCATCAATTTGGATATTCATTTTTTTTAAATTTTCATTTACTAATAAATTTTTTTTTTTTTTTTCTTTTCATTGGTAATGATATCATTATATTTTTGCCTTATTTCTAACAAGCGGATAATTTTCTCACATTTTTTTTCTCCAAACTTATTTAGGACTCTTCCTAAGTAAGTTCCAGTGCAGTGTATACATAAATTGGATATGACCGTAATTATATTTTCTTCAAATTCAAATATGGTAATTTTATTTTTTTGTATGTGCCTTAACATAAATAAGCAGAATAGATATTTTAACCCATTTAACTCTACAAATTTGTTGCACGCATCTTTATCGTTAAGCACAATTGCAAAAATTTTTAAGGATGGGAAACATAAAAATTTTCTTTCACTAAGTAATTTCAACATTAATTCTAAACCTATAGTACTATCAAATACTTTTTTATTATCATTTAGAAGTAATAAATTTCCTATGGCTTGAAAACAATTAAGCAGAATCTCTTTCTTGTTAATATTGGGAGGATCTTTATCTTTATATTTTGAAATATATTTTAAAAGTGAATTAAAAATTGAAATAGTATAATAAAAATCATCATACACATTTTCAGCAAATTGATTTATTCGTAAGATAAGTAAAACCAAAATTTCACTTGCATATAAAGAATTCGAATCATTTCCTTTTATTTCAACAGTAATTCTTTTTAATAAAAAAAATAATAACTTCGAATTAGTCAATAAGTCATTCTGTAAATTATTTTCTAACTCAAAAATATTCTCAAAAATGTTAAAGATAGAAGACATAGCATTGTAGTATTCATCATTCTCTTCTTCATTAATTTTCTCTAACACATTTATAACAAAATGCGTTAGTTTTTTGTTGTTTAAATATTCAACTATTATGTTACTTACCTCTTTGTCTAACTCATATAAATTTGAAGGATTCGTTATCTCTTTAATGATATCAAGTACTTCAATAACTATATCATTATTTGGATGATTTAAAAGATCAACAATATCTCCTAAAATTTCACATTCAACCATACTTTTATACAAATTTGTGCATACACTTAAATTTTTGGTATTCACTAACATTTCGTCTAAGTCTACTTCACTACTCACCCATTTTTCCGGGTTGTCTGGATGCTCAATTCTATCTCGCTCATTCTTATTTTTTTTCTTTTTAAAAACAGTAGCGAACTTTTTTATGCTATTCTCGTCGATGCATTCGACCTATATCAAGGGGTTAAAGCATAAGCGTGTGTAAGGATGTATATTTATATGGATATATATGTACACACGCATGCGCGTGTACTATCGTACATACAGAAACGCACGTTACTATGCGTTCTAACACTTTTGGTTACATGAAAAAGGAATACACAAATTAACTTGTTAAAAAAAAAAAATAAAATAAATATAATAAAAAAAAAAAAATAAAAGGAAATAAAGAAAAATAAAAAAAGTAAAATAAAAACAAAATAAAAAAAATATAAATAAATGTAATAGAATTAAAAATAAAAATTCACTGAAGATACACATTTTGCGGAATAAATTTTTGAGTAACACAAATTTATATGCACTAATGCAAATGGACACTTGTAACGGTTTCATTATTTTATTTTTTTTTTTTTTTTCTTTTATTTTTTATACATTTTCAGCTTGTTTTAAAATTTCCTCAATGTCAATATCATCTTCATCACTGTATTCCATATTCTACAATATTTCTGCATCTTATTTTTTGGTGGATAAAAGGGGAACCTATATACATATATATAAGTCTACATTCAAACAAAATATATTACTCTCAAATTGTAGCAGTTAACAGGGTTCAATTTGACATGGCTCTAAACTACAGCGACACATAAAATGACGAAAGGACTTCAATGGATTTGTACAATTTTTTAATATTTTCCTTAAATTCAAAAAAGAGACATATGCTTACGTGAGCAGGAAATGTATATATGCTTAATATGCATATATATGTACTTACATATATATACACTTACATATAAATATAAATTTTTTTTTGTATGTTTATATCTTCATTAAAAAACACTTTTAAAAATGGTAAATTCTGATACCAAAAAAAGTAAATTTAAAAATTATAATTGAAAATAAATATTAAGTTTATGATCTTACATATTGTACTAACATATTTTCGCTGGTCTCCCACAAAGCCATACATATATATATATATATATCTTGTGATATAAAAAAATGAAAATATTCTTTTTCGTGTGAGTTAATTCAAAAAATATTATAGCAAATTTAGAAAGAAAAAAAAAGAGAATACGAAAATATGATATGATGACAAAAAAAAGTTGTAAGTAAATGAATAGCATAAGTTTCGAAAAACGTATTACAAAATTTTATGTGATTATGTTTTTTGTTTCTTTATTTAGTTACTAATTTTTTAAAATAATTGTAAGCATTATATAAAGTTAATACTCTCAACAAAAGAATTGCATAATTATTATTTTCTTTCAGGATATATGCTATATTTTATTTGTGCTATATGAAATATCGTTCCTTTTTTTTGAATTAAAAAAAGAATTAATTTTTGTACAATTGCACAAAACAAAAATTTTTTTTTCCATTATACCTATATAAAAGAGGGTTATAATTTTGTATCAAAAAATAAGGTATTGGGAAATTACTCTGCTCTGAAGAGTGGAACAAAGCACGTTAAACATACAAAAAGGAATGTTTAATAAACGATGAAAAAAAAAAATATCAGCTGCTGTTAAGTAAAAGAATTACTGATAAGCATTAAATAAAAGAAGTTTAAAATAAAGTAATTTGAAAAATCATAAAAATTGAAGAAGCCCATTTCCACAGTGCCATTTCGCTAATCAGTATTAAACAATTTCAAAAACGAAATGACAGTTACACTAAAAAAAAATTAAACGGATAACTAAAAAGAACAATATAAAGATAATAATATAAAAGCATAATGAACATATTTCTTCATGCAAAAAAAGAACAAAAAACGAAGCACAAAATTAAATGAAAAAACACAAAAAAAAAACAAAATATATGAGCTTTGTTCCAACACGATATGTATTTAAACGAATGGAAGAATTATGCAATATTTACGCACGAACAATAATACATATTATGCATGTATATGCATATGTATAATCGTATATATATGTATGTGTATGGGTACGTGTGTATTCATATGTATATGTCTAGAATTCCGATACAAAATACAAATCATTTGAAAAACAAAAAAAAGAGTCTTAACTATAAAATTTGCTTAAATAGATTAACGGCAAAACTAATTAAGGTATAGGATACAGATATAAAATGCAACTTTACTGCGTCTTTGGAAGTTGCATATTTCTTTTTAACAAAATCACAAACAATTAATAAAAGTAGCTTATTTTTTTTATCAACTGGATAGGTACTAAATAATATATTGTATGAATCAAAGTGCAAAACATTAAATGAGTTATATAATTTTATGGAATTAATAAATTCATTAAAAGTTGAAAAGCCCACCATACTATAATAATAAGATTTGTAATAATATTTATTGTTATCTGGGAACCTTTTTACAAAATTATTTAAATATAAACTATTTGGCTTGAGTAAAAACAGATGAGGAAATGGCAAGGCAACTTTGAATTCGATGGTAGTGTTATCATTATATAAACATTGCAAATTCAAAAATAATGGCAAATTATGTAGGAGTTTTTTTTTGAAACATAGTGTATATAATAAACATATTTCATTCTTTTTTAAATTAATATAATCATTTTCTTCTATTACTTTGTTATAATTCTTTTTCAAATTCCTTTTAACTACCTTAATGTTATCCATTCTATTTTCGCTTAGATTACTTTTAATGTAAATAATGTTATATAAAATCGACTTTATGTATATATTCAAGTACACATTTTCTTCTTTTATTTCTCCCTCTGCTTTGTTCAGCTTAGCATTATTACTTTTATTGCTAGAGTTTACATTGTTCGAGTTTACCTTGCTGCTAGCGTTTACGTTGTTGTTCGTGTTTATGTTACTGCTAGCGTTTACGTTACTGCTAGCGTTTACGTTACTGCTAGCGTTTACGTTACTGCTAGCGTTTATGTTGCTGCTAGCATTTGAGTTTCTTCTAACGTTTACGTCATCATCGTTAGTATTATTATGCTTTTCTGTGCTTCCTTTCCCCTTATATAGTTCTTCACCCTTGGAAACGTTAGCATAATAAAGCTTCGCATAAATCTTAACAAGGTTGTTTTCAAAAATGAGGCCCTTGGTATTTTTTGTATAAAAATTTCTCAGAAGATTTTTATGTTTATTAATATCTTCATCTGATAAAAAGTTGGATTTTATTCTTGTGTTTATATAATTGTCTAAGTATGATATTTTTTGTTCTTTTTTATTGCACTTATTAATTATTTTTTCTAAATTGGTAAAATAGCTTTTCCTATTCAAATTTATAACATAACCAATTTTTTCACTGCTATTTGACATGAGACTTCCTTTAATATTTCTTGAAACCTTTACAAAGTAATTAAATTTCTTTTCAAACCTTTTATAATCACTAAAATAGTCATTGGTTGTTTTTTTGCTCAACGTGTTTACTCGTTTGTGTTTATGCGAAATTGCACTTTTCCTTAATTGATGATCCTTGTTCCTTTCTCCTTTATCGTCTTCTGTTGCGTCTTCTCTTCCTTCATGTTTATTCATTATTTCATTATTCCAGTAGCAAGTGATCTTTTCTTTATTAAGTTTTTTTCCTCGACCTTTACGAATGTCCTTTATATAACTGTCACTCACTACATTCTTTATTTTTTTTTTCTTATTCGTCACTTCGGATGAACTTCCCTCCCCTTGATATGAGTCGCTCAACATTTCACAGTTGTTAACAGTGTAATTTTCCCTAAATAAATGAGGGCTCTTACCTTTTTTTTTTTTTTTAGCATGATTAATATTATTATTTTTTCTATTGTTAATTAAAATTTTTTTTTTCCTATATACTTTTTCCTTCTCCAAAGAAGACATACGATGATTGCAATTGTATTTGTTAATATTGTTGTTAATTCTTTCACTATTACTACTACTACTACTACTAGAACTACTGGTGGTATTTTTTTTGTGGTTGCTCTTTTTTTCCTTGTGGTTATGCATCTTACTTTCTAATTGTTCCTTACTATGCCCTTTTTTTAAATGTTTATTTTTATAGTTTTGATTTTTTTTCTTTTTATTTATATTCTTTAAAAAGTTCATTTGCTCACGGCTTTTTAAATAAAATGAAAAAGTGCTATTATTCGTTTGGACATCTAAGTCATCTCTAAACGCTTTATATAAATTATCACCAGGAATTATTCTATCATCTTTCGCTATTTGAAAATAGTTGACACCATTCATATGGTTATGTTTGTCATTCTTTTTATTATCATTAGGTACATTAAAAGGATAATTCTTTTTTTTATTTTTCTCTCCTTTCTTTTCTTCTTTTTGAACTTCATCCACTCTTTTCATATTAAAAATGAATCGATCACTTTGATTATTTGTTAACATGTTGTGGTGAAGTTGACTATTGCTATTCTTTTCATTTTTTTCACTTTCTTCTTTTCGTACGTTTGTAAGAAAGTTGTCATAACCGATCAAGTCAGCGAAATCACTACTGTCGTCTTTTCTTCTATTCTCCTTAGTACTGGTCGAAGTCAAATATTTTTTATATTCCTCAATTAAAAAATTGTCAACTAATAAATCATTTTCTTCATCTACGGATTCCTTTGTATCGGTAACGGAAGCATCATAATCATCATGACCATCATCATTTTTAAAAAAATGTTTCTTCTCATTAAGACTATTATCCAAAATGTTGTTGTCATCACAATCATAATTATTTCGTTCTTGCTCGTTGTTATGAACAGCAAAAAATTTCTCTAAAATTTTTGGACTTACATTTATCCTCTTTTGATTTTTGATATAATTTTTCACAAATATATCATTAAAATTAGAGTTTTTCTTTACATATTTATATTTATTTATTATGTCATCGAGTAAGTGGTTGTAGCTGTTAGTTGTGGAATTTTCTAAGTTCCAATTAATTTTTTTTAGTTTCATTAAACTTAAAGAATTTTTTTCATACTCGTTATAACTATTCTTGTGTATATGTTTTAATAAAAAGGATAGATATAACAAGAGCTTTTCATTTTTCATCTGTGCATTTTGCAACTGAAATAGCAAATTATTTACCTTGCTGTTAAGATTATTATTAATTTCACTTGAATATTTTAATTTTAATTTATGTTCATTAAAAATAGCATTTAACTTAGTAATTTGTTCTGATAAATGATCATTTTCTTTTTTATTTTTCTCAATTAATTTTTCAGCTTCTACAACTTTTTCATTTTCTTTTTCCAATTTTTCTATTTTACTATTTTTTTTTTGTACAATATTTTCTATAACTGTAATTATTTCTTTATTCGATTCTATTATTTCTTTTAACTTACTATTTGCATCTATGTAACTTTCATTATCTAATTCTAGCAGCATTACTAATTTATCCAGTTCTTCAATTTTTCTTTCGTTTTCCTTATTTTTATTTTCATAAAATACTTTCTCCTTATTACATACATTATATAACTGCTTGTATAGATTTAAATTATTCTGTTTTAATAATTCCGTCTCATGATCAAAATCATTATTTTTCAAAAATATATTCATTATTATATAGGAATAGTTACTCGAAAAATTCCTTTCTCTTTTGTTTAATTCTTCTTTCTTTTCTATTTCATTTTCAATCCTACTTCCTTTCATCATCCCATTGCTGGACGTTCTCATTTTATCGAAACTATCTGCATTGTTCAGCTTATTAAAATTACTCATACCCACGTCTCCATTCATCACTCCCTTGTTAAAATTATTATCAAAGCTGCGATTGTTCCGGTTGAAGTTGCTACGGTTGAAGTTTAAGTTATTAAAGTTAAGATGACCGAAGTTAGAACTATTAAAATTAGTGTTACCGAAGTTAGGGTTACTGAAACTAGGGTCACTGAAGTAAGGGTCGCTGAAGTAAGGGTCGCTGAAGATAGGATTTGTAAGGTTAAAATTTTTTCTCGTAAAACTGAAGTTACTCATGTTCGGAGTGCTCAAATTTCTGCTAGTAAAATTGAAGTTACTCATGTTCGGAGTGCTCAAATTTCTGCTAGTAAAATTGAAGTTGCTCACGTTGGGGTTATTCAAACTTCTGCTGGTAGTAAAATTGAAGTTTTTAAAATTTAAAACGTTCTTGTTATTGCTACGAGTAGAATTATAATTATTCATAGTATGGTTACTCAATTTTCGATTTGTTAAATGATCATTTATCCCTGAGAAATCATTAATAATAGGTTTTGTAAAATTAAAATTCCTAGTGTTTCCATTGTTGCTATTATCATATCTAAATTTTGAACTTGGAAAAAGAGAATCATTGTTCATAAAAAAACTTTTATTATTTTTAATTTCTTGATTAGGATAAAAATTGTCGGTAACTTGTGTTAATAAGTACGCTGTGGGTACAAAAAATTTAGTTTTCTTTAATATATTTTTATTTAGATTTATTAAGCAAGTGTAATAACGACAATTATTTATGCTATCTAATATATCAACTGATAAATACAACTGATTGTTATAAAAAATAGAAAACTCGAACAATTCTGATACGTTTATAGAAAAATTCTCCACATTTTTACTTCTACTTTTCTTTCTTATATTTATTTTATTATCTAATGATTTTAATGTTAAATATATAAAAACATTTTTTATATTGAACGAAACGTTTATTATATCAGATATGTGAATTATTATAACTAATAAACTGCTTGAAGTTAACTGTTTATCATGGTTACTTGTTTTACTTTTGGATAATTTATTTGATAACTTGAAATCATTTATTGATTCCATTATATTCTTATTTAAAAAATCATCTTCATTACTATTTAAACTTTCAAATTTGAATTTGTTCTCATATAATTCTTTCTTTTTTTTTTTTTTTTCCTCCTGTTATTATCCTTTACATTTGGGTAATTGAAATTTTCATCCATGTCACTGCTTAAAATTTTGGTATCATTAGGGATACCGATATCCTTATTAAATGAATCTATTGACATTGATCTAAACATACCTTTATCATGAATATCTTTTTCTCTACTAATATCATCACTTAGATAATTTCTTCTTTTTTCTCTTTCTTTTTTTTTCTTCTTTTTTTTCTTTTCACGTTCTTTTCTTCTACTTCTACCTTTACTTCCGCTTCTACTTCCACTCCTGCTTCTACTTCTACTTCTACTTCGATTTCTTTCTCTTTCATTTTCTTCATCTGTGCTTTTATATTTTCTTCCTTTTTTTTCATTCTGTTTTTCCCCTTCATGATGTTTTTTTTTTTTTGACATGTACCTCCTATTGTTGTTCATAAATGTTTTGTCACCTACTTCTGAATATCTCCTATTTCCATCTTTTTTGTTTTTCTCAAAACTATCGAAAAGTTTAACTGCTCTGTTAACTTGGGTAGAAACCTAATCAGGATTGAATTCCACGATATACACACAAATGTAAATAGGTACATACGCACATACAAGTGTACACGTATATATAAATATATATATCAAAATGTGAACATATAGGTAAACACAAGGACACATAAGCAGTACATAAAAAGACATACACATGCTCATCCATGTAGCTAAAATAAAAATAAAATAAAGTAAAATAATAACAGTATACCTCTACTAATTGCTCGAACAAATTTGCATTCCCCCTTTCTAGTGCCTCTAGTGTTAATTTTTCTAATATAAGTAAATCTCTGAAGGGGATAAAAAATATGTATATATATATGCATATACATTTTTTGGTGCCTTTTTTTGAATTTTTTTTTTTGACTCATGTGTTTGTGTGCAATTTCATATAATGCCAAAGCTTTAATTGCAATTTTTAGATTCCTTACTTTTTACATTCTCTGTATATTTCTCGCATCACATCAATATCTACATTTATGAAAATACAGAAAAGAGGTATATTTTATGATAAATATGTGTTTATAGATTTTGTTTTTCCTTCTTAAATGTGTATATATATGTACAAATATATATATATATATACATATACACGTGTGGGAGAACAGGTGGAGGATGTGAACAATATATATAAAGAGTAAATAGTAACATAATTTTCTTTAATAACCCGTCGAGTCATGATGCACACATGCCTCTAGTTGCTTCGCCAGTTCCTTAAAATTTGTAATTTTCTGTTTGACGTTTTTCATTTTGAAAAAATAAATTTTCAATAATTAAAAAAAAAAAAAGATTTCTTCCCCATATATGGTGACATATTCTTTTTGCAATAACATTTTATAATTTTGTACCTTCAGTTAAGATGATAAAAAAAATCAAAAAAAATTAATTATAACTTAAGCATATTATACAAATCTAAGAACTAGAAATTTACTATATTATACAACAGTTGTTTATTTATGACAAAAATAAATGAGAAATAAAAAAAAATATAGTTATCACATAAAAAATAAGCCCTTCTAAGATGAAATAATATAAGGAAAATAAAAAATGTAAATTAAATTTTACAATAATAAAATATTACAATTATATACATTCATATTATAATTAAAACGAAAAAAAAAAAAATAGGGAAAAAAAATATTTTTTATTTGTCAATTTTGCTTCATTTTTCTTTTTTTTTTTTTTGCTTCCAATTATTGCTACAAATATTTCAAATGTTTTTTCTAGGCTCTTTTTTTTTTTTTTTTTTTTTTTTATTTCCTTGATTTCTTTGAGGAATTTCATAAGATGGTTTATAAGTATTAATACATTTGTATATTATATATATATATATAATATATATAGAAGCACTTCATTGTTTTTACTAGAAATTTTCCAACCTTAAAGCAGAATGGTAGATTTTCCTCGAATGAAGGCAAAAATTTTCAAAATTGGAAATGTCATTAGTAAAAAATTTAAATGAATTGAGAAATAGAAGAATCTGAATCTTGCCTTAATTCATTTTATCATGCTTTTTTCATTTTCTCTATGCACTATTAGGCATTTTTTTTTTTAATTAAAAAAAAAAAAAAGAATTTTAAAAACGAAAATGTACGCACTATTATGTATATATATATGAACAAAGGATGTTCAAGCATGTTTCATTTTCTTCGCATATATAATCAAATAAGTCGAACAAAAACGTTTAACTCCATCCCAAAATTTTGGGATAACATAAATGAAAAAAAAAAAAAATAGTTTTAAAAATTGTAAATGTAAAACGAGAAAATGATTTTAAAAAAATAAGGGAAAAGCATTAAATATTAGATTTAAAAAATTTTGCAGAAAACATTAAAATAAAAAAAAAGGTGAATAAAATAGGGGTATTGCTGCTATTCCTATATACGCAAATGCTCTTACATATATATATATATACATATGTGTGTATAGGCAGTAAAATATGCACACTTTTGTAAACATAAAATGCTGCCCAAAAATAACTAGCTTAAATTTTAATAGTAATTTGAACGTAAAATTAAAAATAAGTAATAATTAGAAATCATTTGAGTCAACAGTTTTCCCATCATATTAAAGCATTAATTCCTAAAAAAACAATAAATAACAATGATAATAGCAATAATATTAGTAGCAATATAGCAAAAGCAGTAATAGCAATATAACATTTGCAATAGGAATAATAATATATTGTTAACATCGTGCGAGATGAGTTTTGTAGGAATGTAAAAACTTACCAAATAAGAGAAGAGCGTTTTCTGGTGTAAATTTTGCTGATATTAAATTTGAATAATTAACTCCATACGACTTTGATAACTTAACATATGGATTATTTTTTTTGGGGGACTTTTCTAATTTTATCCTTTTGTTTTCTACGGAACTCTTTGTTTCTTTTGAGGCTAAAAAGCATAATCGATACAATTTAAAAACGGGCCAAACATGTATGTATATGTGTGTGTACTCAATTGTACATAAGCGGCTGTGTATACGCATATACATATGTGTGCATATATAAGTGTATACATATATGTGTAAATTCCAATATGCCCATGGCACGATTTTTTTATTTTCATTTTATTACCTTTTGAACAATTGTAAAAATCAATGAGACTGTTAGAAGACATAGAAACTAACAGATTGTTATCATAACTGAAGTCCATATTTAAAATTTTGTCTTCATAGTAATCAATACTACTTATAGTTTTCGATTTGCCATTTTCTTTTTTTGCATATTCTTTGTTTAAAAAATTATTATCTATATAACTATCAAACGATTTAGTTGTATGAAAATATGGGGTATCCTCAAGCTGATTCGTACCAATAGTATTCTTTGATTCCACGTTAATATATTTGTCAGTTGCCAAGTCAATAAGATTTATATTATTCGTATAACCACCTTTTAATCGGCATAAAAAGATATAAAAATGGGAAGAAAAAGTTATATTAAAAGATGCACAGTGGATTATGAAATAACTAACATGCAACGTGTAACTGAAAACTATAAATAATATATAACAAGAGGATTAATAAACAGATTAACTCGCGGGTTAACAAAAGGATGAACAAATAACTGCTATGTAACATCTACTACATGATGAACAAACATTAGAGATTAAAATAAATAAGGTTTCCAAAAAATTAAATAAAATAAAGTACTATAAAATAAAATAAATAAAACGAATTAAAATACCTGCATACGAAAGTAATTTCCCGTTTTTGGAAAAACATAATGAAGTTACTCCTTGACTGCTCGGATAGTTATTCTTAAACCGCTTGATGAACGAATTTACCCTTACGTCATATAGATGTACATAATTGTCTAAATGATGGGACAAATGGCATGTGCACATGTTTCATGTGCCGTAAAGAGGTTATATATTATATGCATAAACATATACATAAACACACACAAATATATATAAATATATATACATATGTATATATCTACGCACATATATATATATATATATATATATATGTAGTACAATTATGTAGTCAGAATTTACCGAAATATCCGCAAGCTACAAGCGTGCTATTGTAGTGATATTTACAAATGTTGGCAGTGGAATTATATTTATACGTAATAAAGGGGTAGGTTTTATTAGTTGAGTAGATCCTTAAATTTCCATCATCTTCACATGAACAAAAAAAATAACCTAAAAAGGCCGTATCAAGATACCATATGGGGGTATGTCCTCCTACATATTTCACATAATTTTTATTACTAATAGTACTGTATAAATATATATCTCCATTTACATTACCTGATAATAAAATTTTATTTGTTTCACCAAAACATAAACTAGAAACATTAAATATATTACCATACAATTTCGATATTTCATTTTCCTCCTGATCATCTAAATCAATAGATATTGTATTAATTTCTTTTAAATGATCATATTTTCTAATATCACTTGGATCTACTATACTACTGTTTTCCATATCTCTTTTTTTATTTTTTATTTTATTTATTTGTGATTGTTTAATATTCCACAATTTGATTATATTATTTGTATGAGCTGTTGCAACTAATGATCCATCAAATCCTGAAATTTCTGCACACGTCATGTCGTTGCAATTGTTCAGGCAGTAATATAACATACTGGGCATTCTATTTTTTGTAACTTTTAATCTATTTCTCACTTGTGTCCTTATTATGTGCTTATAGTAGTAGTATGCGTCACTAGTTTCATTTGGTACATACGCATTTTCTTCCTTTTCCTTTACTAATTTACTGTTGTCATCCTGCATTGTTGCAATGGGTAACAAACACATGAAATTAAATTACAGAAAAAATATATACATATATATATATATATATATATATATATATATATATAATAATAATAATAATAATAATAATAATAATAATAATAATAATACGCAATATGTGCATATATACATGCGTGTGCGCATGTATATATGCGCACGTATATGAGAATTTAAAAAGGGACGATGTATCAACTACTCTATCCCTCACGGTACCTCTGCAATTTCGTCTTTAAGAGAGTATATGGGGGGCAAATTCCACTGAACAGGAAAGCTTAATTTTATATTATAAACGAAGTTGGTCGATACAAAGGAATAAAAGAAATTAAAATTCCTTTCAGAGTCATCAACTTGTATTATTTTTATTTTTGTCGTAATTAAGTTGTAAAGTGAAACACCTCCATACACGCTTAAATAATGCAGCAGGGACTTCTTTCCTAATCTAAAAAAGGTGAAGCACAAAATATGAAAAAAAAAAAAATTGTTATAAAATAATGAAAAAACATGCAAAATTTTCACAAGTACACGTGGGCACAAAATTAGACAAACAGAGGTATACAAATTTCCCCTATTACTGTAAAGCTTAAATTTTTCCACATTTACAAAAAGGAGTACTTACTTTGTCATGTACACTATATGTTTGGCATCTTTTTCTTTAAAACGAATTAGCGATATCTCAAACATTTGACTTAAGCTAACACAATTTGATAAGAATTTTGTTACTGGTTCATATGCAGAAAATTTTTTTAAATATTTGTTTTTAAACTGAACCAAAGTATCATAACTGCTGGTTAGTAACAATATATAAATTTCTAATAACAAACAGAAGGCAACATTATACAACTGTAACTTAATTTGACTTAAATTATTTTCACACCAATTAATAAATTCATCAAACATATGAATTAAACTTGGTAAATTAAAATTTTCCTTTTCTACACATTCTACTTGTTTTTCCATGGGAGAAGATCGTATAGTTACGTTAATATTTCTATTAATGTTATTTATTTTATCCTTTAATATGTTCAGAATTTCTTTATCTAAATTTAAATTGTTTAACAAGGTATCTAGTGACATACTCTTATAATATTCTAAATCAAAACGATTAACACTTCTCACGTGATGATTTCTTAATGAGGGTGATGATATCTTAGTGCTTTCATTATTGTTATCATTATTGTTATCATTATTGTTAACATTATTGCTAACATTATTGCTAACACTATTGTTTTCGTTATTATTAGCGTGGTCATCTTCATCAATTACATTTCCAAATAATTTTGTTAAAGCTATCAACTTTTTATCACTTCCCATACGCTCGTTTGAATAGTTAGATAAAGTTTCATAAACTTCGCTATATTTTTTTTTTTTTTTTGAAGATTTTAAATCATCATCTTCATGACCAACATCAATTTCTTTGTACATATTTTTTTCTTTATCTAAAAATACTTTTGACAAATCATTGTTCATATTATCATAATTTTCGAGTGGACCTTTCTTTTTATTATATACATAATTGTCATCCTCTTTTATGTTCATATTTAAATTTAAATTTGAAATTTTTCTTATTTCTTTCGTATAATTATCTTCATTATCATTATGTCCTGTATGTATCGTACTGAAAGGGGCTCTTGTAAAGGTATTTTGTTCATTATTTTCATTAAAATTTAATAAATGGTTATTGTAATCGAAATTTTTCTTTTTCTCTTTGTAATTATCTTCAAATGGTGTTGTTGCCATTCTTTCGTTTTTAGATGCTTCCAATTTTTTCCCTTTATTTTTTTCTTCCTTTTTTTCTCTTCTTTTTTTTTTTTCGTTTTTTCCTCGAATTCTTGTCCACTTCTTTTAAAAACTTCCATACTATTTTTCAATTCTGAATTCATATTTTTGTCAAACAAAATTAATGTACCTTTTTCCCTATCCTTGATGTTATTATTGTTATTACTTACGTTTATGTTGTTAATTCTGTTAATACTGTTAATGTTGTTATCTTTTGCACTAATATTTACATCATTGCTATTGTTGATATTACTGTGCATAATGTCACTGTTGATGTAGCTCACGCTGTTGAAATTGTTAGGTGTGCTGATATTCCGTTCTAACGAAGGATGCCCACTTAAATAAGGCATACTGTTACTTCCAATATTATCTAACGGGGCAGTAGTATTTTTTTTTTTTTTTAATTCTTCATATGTCATATTTTGGTTTATATGCATGGACGGACTACTTCCACCGTTAATATTTATTTTTTTATTTATATAAGCTCGGTCCATTCTATGTATTTTGGGCGATTTTATATTTTGCTGATCAAGTGACTTCAAAATTTTATTGCTATTTTTGTACTTTTTTGCATAGAGTTTCGACTTGTTATTTTCTTTTAACATATCTTTCATCATATTTGTTTGGCTCATATGGTTAAATGCATCTTTCGCGCTTTCCTTATCATTGTTCACGCTCAATTTGTACACACCCGCGTTGTCTACGTTGTTTGCCAGTCCGCCGTTCGTCAAGATGTTATTCGCTATACTGCTGTTCGACATGCTGACACTCAAGTTGATATTCCCTAATTTGTTATTAGCCAAATGGCTGTTCGACGCACCACCATTTTTCATACTCATAATTTGCTTCTTTACGCTCATTTTGTGAAACATGGACGAAGAAAGATTTGCATTTTCAGGAATAAATTTAATTGAATTGTCCATTTCACTTAAATTGTTATATCTTACATTTTTCTCATCATTGATATTTTTAAAATTTTCTATATTCCTATAAGTTTTAGCATCAAACATATTATTCGCTTGTATAAAAGCCTTTTTGGCTTCATTTCCGATGATATTATTATTATGGCTGATATTTTTGATATTGTTGTTATTATTGTTATTGCTGATATTGCTGTTATTAATGTTATTGCTAATATTGTTGTTACTGCTTCCACTATTATTAACACCATAAAGCTTGAAATTTGCCTCTTCATTAATGAGTACATTAGCAGTTTTATTTTTACCATTGTAATCTGTATCCTTTGGTTTGCTGCTCAATTTGTTATCTTTCTTGGGTTGTACGCCGAAATGATTCGTGTCATTAATATTATTATTACTGCTGTTATTACTAATATTATTATTACTAATATTGCTGGTACTATTACTATTAACGCTATTATTGTTAATACTATTACTGTTAATACCATTATTGTTACTACTATTAATATTATTAAAACTGTACATTTTATTTATATTTTTAGTATTGATGGAATTTACATTATAAGCATTGTACATTAACGAGTTATCTACATTTTTTAAACTTCGAGGATGCTCACTGTTGTTATTAATACTTCCATTATTATTAGACATACTAGTGATATTTGATATACCAGTATTATTTGACATACCAGAGCTATTTAACATACCAGTATTATTTGACATACCAGAGCTATTTAACATACCAGTATTATTTGACATACCAGAGCTATTTAACATACCAGAATTATTTGCTTTGTTGATATTATTAAACTTCTTGGTCGAAATGCACATATTATTTTTCTCATTTTTATTTAATAGATATTTTTCCCTAATATGAGGCATATTATTTTGATTTTCTTTCATATTACTAATTTTATTATTTATTGGACGTATATTATTCTCTACATTTTTCATATCATTTACAAAAAATCTATTTGTGCTTACAGGATCTAAACCAATAAAATGGCTGCTACTGTTCATATTATTGTTAATAATCATTTTATTATTTCTCTTTTTTATAATACCTTCAGAGTTATTATCTGGTGACTGTCCTCTATTTTCCTTATTATTTAATTTATTATTTATGTCTACATTATTGTTCTTCATACTGTAATTCATACTATTATTATTATAATTTAAGTTGTTCACTACATTTTCTCTTAATCCGACGCTACTCTTGTTAATTAGTTGGTTCATATTCCTATTACTGCTACTGTTAATATTATTCTTACTGTTATTAATATTATTAGTACTACTATTATTATTATTATTAGCTATATCTGCGCTGTTCATTTTCAAGTTTTTGTTCATATTCAATTCGTTGGGCATGTTGTCATTATTATTTACTACTACTTTTGCGTTAGAATTACTCACAGGATGTTTCATACTGCCCAGCTTGTTATTTATACTACTGGTTAGATTTCCCATACTGCTCGGCATATTACCCCTAGTTCTCAACATGTTGCTTATGCTACTCGGCATGTTGTTCATGCTACTCGGCATGTTGTTCATACTACTCGGCATGTTGTTCATACTACTCGGCATGTTGTTCATACTACTCGGCATGTTGTTCATACTACTCGGCATGTTGTTCATACTACTCGGCATGTTGTTCATACTACTCGGAATGTTGTTCATACTACTCGGAATGTTGTTCATACTACTCGGCATGTTGTTCATACTACTCGGCATGTTGTTCATACTACTCGGCATGTTGTTCATACTACTCGGCATGTTGTTCATACTACTCGGCATGTTGTTCATACTACTCGGCATGTTGTTCATACTACTCGGCATGTTGTTCATACTACTCGGAATGTTGTTCATACTACTCGGTATGTTATTAATACTACCTACCATGCTGTTCAAACTATTTGACATGGGATGTTTTATATTGCTAGCTATATTACTCATATTATTCCGCATGTTATTTAAATTGCTTTGTATCTTATTGACGTTACTGTGCATCTTGTGCATATTATTCAAATTACTCGTTAATGCATTTATACTATTTGGAATATTATTAATATTATTATTCATAACACTTTTGGGTGTGGCGCTCATATTATTCGGTATATTGTTTATACCTATAAGCAAATTCAAATTACTGTTTATGACGCTACTGGAATTGTTCCTGGTATTTGTATATTTCTCATTATTGCCACTATTAATATTACTGCTACTTTTATTACTAATAATATTACCACTACTATTATTAATACTGCTAATACTGTTATTACCACTACTGTTATTATTGCCGCTACTGCTGTTATTACGACTACTACTGTTATTATTATTACCACTACTACTGTTATTATTATTACCACTACTGCTGTTATTATTACTATAATTATTATTCATATTATTCGGAATTTTCATATTGTTATATTATATTATATTAATTATTACAAATTAATGATACAAAAAAAAAAAAAAAAATATAAAATTTATAAAAAAAAATACAGGAAAGTTTATGCGATTAATTTTGTCATTACATTTGTAAATTTTTACCATTAAATATGCATCATTTTTTTTTACATTTATAGTTTAATTGCTTTAACTGTTATATAATTGTATTCATAGGAGTACATCATGCATAGCGCTATCAATAAAAGCTCTTCCTTTTATTTAAAAATCATTATTTTTCCATTTTTCTTTCTATACTTCATTATATATGCTTTTATATATTTGTGTTCAGTTTTGCATCATTTCCTTTTTAATTTAGTCCTTTAAAAAAAAACAGGCATATAAAATTAATGAATTATGAAACAAAATTAAGCTAAATTATGTTATATTATACATCATTACACTGTATTATATCAAATTATACTCGAAGTATGTCAAATTTCACTATAATATTATATCAAATTACACTCGAACTATATCAAATTATACACTATAATTATATCAAACTATACACTATAATTGTATCAAATTATACACTATAATTATATCAAATTACGCTACAGTATATCAGATTACACTACATTATATTAAAAAATTTTTATTTTTTTTATTTTTTGCTTTATTGGCTCTAAGAAAATGACTTCAAATACATGTAATAAATATATATGTAATTAAGAATGTATTTGTGTACTGAAAAACAAATATATATTTTTCTTTCATTTAAATATTTTATTCCGTCAGAAGTAATATATACAATTTTATGTCTGTATTGTTTTAATTATTAGTATACAAATTAAGTATTACCATTGAGATATAATGAAAAATCAAAAAAAAAAAAATGTTTTAATTTATTATAAAAATATATCAACACGTATATATACACAAATATCACCGTATATATTATGTAATCACATATATATATGCCCCCCACACATATGTGTCCATATATAAAATATATATATTATGGCAAATGGTATATATGTGAAATTATTCTGCTCATCAAAAATGAAACTATGGAACTGAAATTTTGTTTTATTTAAATATACAAATATATATACATGCATACAAAAATACTTACTAAAATATTTAAATTCGTATATACATAAATACTTACACAAATATTACTTAATACATAAATGCGTATATGTCAATATGAAAAGAATTGTATATAATTTTATCTTAAAAATTTATTTCATTAAACATGTTTTTTTCTTTTTTTTTGCTTTTTTGTGTTCTTTTAAATATGAATAATTACTCCCAATGAGAAATATTTAAATTATTATATAAATAATTCTGTACCATATTTTAAACCGCAAGAGAAATTATTTATTTTCGAAATTTATTAAAATAATACATGTATATATATACGCCAACAGATATATGTTAAATAAGTACACATATGCATAACTGTTTAAAAATTTTTTGCATGTGTATGCGTATAAACAAAAAATATATATGTACATATATATGTATAATATATATTTGCATGCCACACCTTGTCATTTTTGATTTTGCGCATTATACGTCTAATATATGTAATTTTTTTTTTTTTCAATAATTATTCTAGGAGAAACTTTAAGTTCCATTAAATTTACCATTATTGAAGATCTGAAAAAAAATATCAAACGTATAAAAAAATAAAACTAAAAAAAAAAAAAAAAGAAAAACAATGTCAACAGTTAATACATCTTTAATAAATTAAAAATAAGTTCTTTTTGTAATTTTTTTCATTTTATATTTATAATATTAGAATGTAATAACAACCGTTTACATGCTGCCTTATCAGAGAAATTACTATTTCAATTTTAACTACAAACATGTTATAGGAAAAGTATAATGAAAAAAATTACTTTCTTGATAAAATATGTATATATGTATATATTCGTTTACATCATAAGTATAGAAAAAGGGCCTACTGACGTGTTTATGCACCGAATGGATAAGAGCCGAATGTTGAAGTATTTTACTAAATTATAACTATTATAAGCTTGCAAAAAGAAAAATATAAAATTTCCTAATTCTATATAAAAAATAAAATTATTTCGCGAAAAACATATTTTTTAAAATGCACAAAAGATAGCTGAACATTTACTATAGAAATGCATGACAGTTTTCCTTTTTTTTTTTTTTTTTTTTTTTTTTATTGCAACAATAAAATCAATAAATGTTCTCCGTATTTAAAACTATTTATCAAGAAGAAAGAATATATATTTATAAACTTAATCTACAATTAAAAATAATTATTCTCACTTTTAATATCCCTTTAAAAATAAAGCACATTTGTAACTTTAAGGAAAAAATGGAAAATAACATATATGCACGTTCGCTGTACATTTTTTTAAAAATAATTTTATTTCACAAGAAAAATATATAGATAAACTAAAATTTATTTCTTTTTCTTTTATCGTAAAATCAAATTATTATGTAGGTTCATTATTTTAAAAAGTTTATGTATGCAGAAGATCTTCTATTTTGAAAATGATGGAGTAATCTTCATGAAATTCTATTAATAATTTTTGCTTTCTTTACATTTTTTTTTTTTTTTTTTTGAATTAGGCATATTATAAGAGCATATTTCAATTGAGTTCATTTTATTTTAATATTTTTTATTTTATTTTACTTTATTTTATATTATTTTAATTTTTTTTTCACTTTAATTAATTAATTTCAGCCATATTATACCGTTCTATTGCTCTAAATGCATGTTAACCGACAATGTAGCTATTTGGGAATAAAATGAAGGGGTAATTTTTTTTTTATCTTTTCTAATGATTAATAACTAATATATATCTTTACTTTAAGGGGAATATCCTCTTTCTATAATGAATAGTTTAATGTCATTCTGTGTAAGCATATTTTTATTTTGATTTCTTATTTTATGTTTTTAAAAGTTATTTTTTACACACCTTTTTCCTCTTCAGTGTAAGAAATAAAAAAAAAAAAAGAGTAAAATGGTGCTAAAAAAATGCAGTTAAAATAAGATTAAAAATAAAAGCCTTTATTTTTTTTTCTTTTTAATGTATATCTCAGCTTTTAAAAATATTAAATTTTGTTCATATAAGGAACATACATGTAAATACGAGTTGCAATGTATATTCCTTTATAAATAGCATACATGTAAATACGAGTTGCAATATATATTCCTTGTAAATGGCCATTTCTGTTTTAGTTGGTATATATATACGTAATATGTTGTTTCTCTGTTTCATAAATTAAATATATATCTCTATATACACATATACGTGAATATGCATATATAGTTAAAATTTTGGCTAATATTTGTATCATCATACATTTTATAAACTTTTCTTGAGAAATGTTTGCCGTAAAAAGCGTGCAACTACCATTTTTCTTATAACTAAAATGCAAAGCAAGCTTTTATTCAATTATAAGATTTAAAATGCTTATCATCATATGTGTATAAAAAGCATGTTGCTAATAAACCTTAAGTAAAATCATTTTGCGTTCTTATTTAAAAAAAAAAATATATGTATATAATAAAAATATTCATTTTATATGCGCTTCTTAATAAATGTAATAATTTTAAAATAAGAAGAAACCTATGTTTTCATATCTTTTTTGAGCTCGAAAATGTACAATAAAAAAAATTATGCAAAGAAATATCATAGAAACGTATGCATATTACATATGTACATATATATATATATATATATATGTATTTATAAATATATAGCTAGATGCAATTTTAATAAACAATTTTTACGTACCGCTAAAAAAAAAAAAATTAAAATAAAAAAAAATATATAAATCTATCTAATGTTAAAAGAATAGCGATAATAAAATATATTATTTGTAAGATACTAGCTTTTTTTTTTTCTTTTTTTTTTTTTTTTTTTTTTTTGAATTTCGCTATCTCCATAACATTGTTTAATACAACCGAAATTAGGGGGATGCTCAGCATATTATGGAAAATATTCTTATAACGGAAAATAAATATATAAATAAAACTTAATTAACGTTATACGACAAAATTATTAAATTGTTATTTTTAATTTTATGCTAATGATTTCTTTATTCTTTGGAAAGTAAAATTTTTTTTTTATTTTATATAGTTATATATATGCATACATACAAATACGTTGTGCGGTGCTCTAAATTTACATATCGCTTCCTTTCTTCTCAAATAAAAGGTTACGTATCCAAGTAGCTTGCTATCTGTAATTAATTAAAAGTGAATACAAAGCAATTTAATTTATAAAATTAATTTTTTTTACCTTCTTTTCTTTTTTTACTTTTTTCTTTTTTTTTTTTTTTATTATTTTATTATTTTTTTTTTTTTTTTTTTTTTTTTTTTTTTTTTTTTTTTTTTTTTTTTTTTTTTTTTTAATTATGTGAATGTATATTTTTATATCCTTTTAATTTTTTATGTATCTCAAGATGAAAAGTTCTTGTAGGTTGCAAGTGAAATAGATGAAGCGACAGATTTAAATTTTGAAAACATTTCTTATATGTTGATATTTTCTTATGTATGTTTCATAATCAACTTTATTTTAGAGTCATTTTTTTTGTTCTTTTGATTGCCTTACAATTGTTATATATATGTATATGTAATGCATGTATATGAATATGTATTTATATATGCATGTAAATGAATACTTAAGTAAGCATGTATATGTATTCATGTGTATTCATATGTATTTATACATATTTATATATATTTATATGTATATATAAGTATTTATAAGTATTCATATGTATTTATATGTATTTATAAGTATTTATAAGTATTAATATATATTTATTTGTATATTATTCATTTATCTACAAAAAAGCTTGAACTCAAGATTTAAAATTTCTTTTTTGACAGCTTTACATAAAAAAGGCGAATTCGCAAAATACAAAATAATCGTACTTATACCTTATATACAATTTTTTTTACTTATTTTTGCCCCCTTTTATTTTACTTCTATGAAACTCTTTTTTATTTATAAATGCTTTATTTACGTATACTTTTTATTATTATTATTATGTTTATTTTATTTGGCATTCCTTGAATTTTCTTTGAAAAATTCTGCTCAGTGCCTTTGATGCTTATGAATGTTTTTTTTTTTTAATGGTTAATGTTTATAAAAGTTTTCTTCTTTCTGAACTTTTCTTCATTTGTATTTCACATATATATATATATATATATATATATATGTACATATATATGTATGTTAATGAAATAACATTTTTCATGGGAATATTTAATATTTAATGGTACATATAGTTATATTTACATATATAATGAAAAAAATAGTTCATATTTTCCACATGTATACAAAGATACCAAGAGTAAATAACATTTAAGGTATGGACTATTCCAGTCTGTATATCCATTTATGACTATTCATTTACTTTTTCATTATTTGTTTCACTACATTTTCACGATCATTTTTACGACTTTTTCACGATAACTTTTAAGACCCTTCCACGTTAATTTTTGCGATATCTTTTACAACCTTTTTTCGCAATCCCCCTTAACGATCATATTCTCTAATTTTTTCTGGAATTTTTTCATTACCCTTTTTTTAAGAATTTGTATTTTAATTTTTTTCTTTTACTCAGTTTTATTAACAAATTGTTAATATAATCTTATTGCTTTGTTTACAGTACTTATTCATTTTTCATAAATTTCGCTTTTTTGCTGAACACGAAATAAATATAAAAATATTGTATGCATGTAAGTATTTACATTTTAAGTTATACATATATATATATATATTACATTGCTTTGTCAACATAACCCACAATTAATTTGAATACATATATATTTATATGTATAAGGAGATTGTATGCCTTCTAAACAGTTTAAAACAAAAGAGAATTCCATATTATTTCAAAGTTTTCCACATTTTTTTTATTGCTTTTTCTTTTTTTTTTTACATAATTCATATATTAATTTTGCAAAATGCACCTATTTTGATATAGGACATTCGTAAATTTTCATGTACAATTCTCATGCTTTATATACATACATAAATGTATATATGTGTTTATGTATATGCGTATGTATTTATGCATATACATATGTAATTATGCATATACGTATGTATTTATGCATATATGTATGTATTTATGCATATATGTATGTATTTATGCATATATATATGTATTTATGCATATATGTATGTACATAAGTATAAATTTATAAATATCACACTTAATTGCCGCATTTTTTGCATGCAGGCTTAGTTTTACATATAGAAAAGTGGTATTGTAAAATTTTTTAATGGTTCTGTATATATAACTGAACAGAATAATGTATGCATTTAGTATGTGTACACATGAGTATATGGAGAACATGCTTCTTTACACATTCAGAAGCATACATATATATATATATATATATACGTATACACGCATGGGTTTTTACATTATGCTGTATTATTATTTATGTTAATATACTTTTACATTGATGTTAACAAGTTTATGGAAAATTTTTTTGGGGAAAATACATCTCTATAGTTCAATATAAAAATGTGTCGTTAGTCCAGAATTAAAAAAAATAGAAAAAAAAAGTAACACATTTTGCACACTCAGACATAACAAGAATTAAAGATGTGTTATTAACAGATTAATCTTATTATTTGTTTACTTAATACAAAATATATTTTAAAAAATAAAAAGCATTAATGTGCTTAAGTTGATTCATAATGCTTATGTTCACAGACTTTTAACTTAGTAATAGAAAAGAAAAACTCTTATTACTTTTTTATTTTTACCATATACATTTTTTTGCTTTTACTTCTTTATTTTTTGCTTTTACTTCTTTATTTTTTGCTTTTACTTCTTTATTTTTTGCTTTTACTTCTTTATTTTTTGCTTTTACTTCTTTATTTTTTGCTTTTACTTCTTTATTTTTTGCTTTTACTTCTTTATTTTTTGCTTTTACGTCTTTATTTTTTGCTTTTACGTCTTTATTTTTTGCTTTCACGTCTTTATTTTTTCCCTTTACCTCTCCATATTTCTCTCTTGCCTCCCCATTTTTGTCTCTTGCCTCCCCATTTTTGTCTCTTACCTACCCATTTTTGTCTCTTACCTACCCATTTTTTCCACATATCTCCCTACTATTTTCTCTTCTCCATTTTTTTCTTTATCACTTTCGGCTTCTTCACTTTTTGTTCTGCCTATTTGTCAAAATGAACAGCACATATTACGAATTAAAAAACAGTTCGAACGGCAATATGCTTGATGATTTTTTAAGTTATCCTAATTTTTTAAAATTCATTGATAATAGTAATAATAATGACAATGAGAATTTTGAAGAGTCTAGAAAATATATACATAGGGAAATAACTAAAACACTGAATGCAAACTCTGCAAAAATAGGTAGAAATTCGGATGAAAGAAATGTACAAGGTAGTAGTAATAATAATAAGACTTTATCAAAAAATATAAAAAATCAAAATAAGAAGGACTATTCATACAGTAGCAGTAATAAGGACGAGGATGAAACGAAATGGAATAAGAACCGTAACAATTACGTAAATTACAGCAACAGTAGTAGTAGTAATAGTAATACTTATAATAATTCTAGTATTTATAATAATGCTAATAATTATAATAATGCAAATAGTTGTAACAATGGATATAATTATAATAGTGCAAATAATTTTAATAATGGAAGTAATTACAACATTAATAATACAAAAAGTAGCAACACGGTCATATCATCTTTGCAAAAATCTTCAGTTGTACAGAATGAGGTATGTGATAATAAACGTGAGTCAAACAGTTACAGGAAGAAGAGTGAAATAAATAATGAGGATGCGAGCAGAATAAACGAGGCTATTTTATTAAATCAAAAAGAGAATTTATTAAAACATGAATTCTTTTCTTCAGAAGAAAATAAAAATGCGTTGTATGAACAAGCGGATGATAAAAGAATAAATCGAAATTTAATTCATTTCATTTTCGAAAACGAAGAGAAGTTTAACTTCTCAACGAAAAGTAAGGAATTTCATTCGTACGAAATGCAAAACAGTAGTAATAATATTAATAATATCCACGACAATAACAATAGCAATAACATTAGCAATAATATTAGCAATAATGATGGTAATAACATTAGCAATAACATTAGCAATAATGATATGAATAATTTTAGTAAGTATTATAACAGCAATTATAGTATTACTGAAGAACCGCATGCGAATGTTTTGAACTCAGGTGAATTTAACAATACAAAAAAGAGACCAAATAACTTACTACCATCAGCTAAAGTAGAAGATAAAAAGAAAAAAAAGGAAAAAGAGAACTTAATCTATTTTTTTAACAAACATAGAGTTGAAAATAATGAGAGCTTAGAAAGAGATATAATATACAGTGATCCTTTAAAAAATAGAAGTCTTCGTTATAATGCACTCAGAAACGCCATGCACGCTGGTATGAGTAACAGCATTAATGGAAATATGTTGGACGTTAATAAGATGTACAAATATGAGAACAAGAATAAGGCACAAATTTTTTTCCAGAAAAAAGTGAACGAAAAAAAGGAAAATTGTAAAATACACAGAATCGAAAATAACCCTAATAAGTACAAAAAGTATAATAACTTGAAAGATAATTTTTATTTGAATAATAATAAAAAATATTTTTGTACAAACGTAGATTATATAAAAAACAAATCCGAGTTTTTCCTGAGAACTGACACAGATGAAAGAATATACGCAAATAATATGATGTACGACGATTATTTTACAATCGAAAATTTGGAGAAATGTGATGATAAGAAAGAATATAATAACAGCAGTGAGAGCAGGGTCAACCGAAGTAACGGAAACGTCAATGGCAATGGAAACAGTATCAGCAGTCGTAGTAACAATGGTGGCATGATAAAGAATAGCATGCTAGGGTATCGCTTCCGTAAAAATATAGATAACAAGGAATTCATATCAAATAAAAATAAATATGAAAATTTCATGGAAATAAACAACATAAATAAAAGAAGTATGAATGATGAAGAGTTCCGTGGAAATAGTTTGAACGATTTTTCTTTGGACGATTTTACAAGTGAGCACAGCTGTATGCGTAAAGACTATTTCAACACTAACATAAATAATGATGTAAAAATTGACTTAAATTATAATGAAGATATTGAAAATAATAATACTGTGATGGATGCAAATTTAAAGGAAGTAATTCCAGAACATAATAATGCAAAGTTATTAAACAATACACATTTTATACCATATAAAATTATGTATGAAAATCAAAATAAACAAGAAAAAAAATATAGGAATATTCATATTAATAGTAGTATTCAAATAGAAGAAGAGAAGGAATCTCTAGGCAAACAAATGAATAGCCTTTTGTCAGGTAAAAATACATACTATCAAAAAAAATGTGATACAGCAATATGTGAGAACTATGAAGCTAATAACAGTAGTAGCAATAATGGGGATGCAAGCGACCACTTATACAGTAATAGCAATTGCAACAGAAATAGCAGCAGCATTAGAAATATGAACGGAGACCATGGCATCATGAGCAAAGTGATCAATGCGAATGATAGTGGTGGCTTCACGAGAGAGTTACCAAAGTTTGAGCATATAGACATAGGAGGGAGTTACGACATAGAAGAGTCAAAAGAGAGTAACACAAATAAGTTGAATGACATAAATGAAAAGGAAAATTTTGTAGTAAAATTATTTTTTGGTAATTTGGCTCCAATAACTACAGAAAAAGATATGCACACTTTATTTAGTAATTTTGGTGAATGTGATTCTTTAATAATATTAAAAGACAGGAGAAGTAAATCAAGGGGTTCAGGTTTTGTTACTTTTTATAACATGCAAGAAGCTATAAATGCTATTAAGAGTTTAAATAATAAAATAATATTGTCTGGTGCACATAAGCCATTAGAAGTTCGTTTTCCTGAGAATAAAGAAGAAAAAAATTTAAGAACAAAATTATTAAATGCAGCTAAATGGAAAGGGAAAAAAATTGCCCCAAGTGGTTGTTTGGCAATAAGTACAGAAGATATATTAAATCAAAGTACATTAAATATGAACAGTTCGGGTAATAATAACGTTTCTCTTATTAATACAAATGATTCTTCTTATTTTTTTTCAGAAAATGATAACAATAATAATAATAATAGTACCAATAATAATATTAGTAACAATAATAATAATAGTACCAATAATAATAATAGTACCAATAATAATAATAGTACCAATAATAATAATAGTACCAATAATAATAATAGTACCAATAATAATAATAGTACCAATAATAATAATAGTACCAATAATAATAATAGTACCAATAATAATAATAGTACCAATAATAATAATAGTACCAATAATAATAATAGTACCAATAATAATAATAGTACCAATAATAATAATAGTACCAATAATAATAATAGTACCAATAATAATAATAGTACCAATAATAATAATAGTACCAATAATAATAATAGTACCAATAATAATAATAGTACCAATAATAATAATAGTACCAATAATAATAATAGTACCAATAATAATAATAGTACCAATAATAATAATAGTACCAATAATAATATTAGTAACAATAATAATAATAGTACCAATAATAATAATAGTACCAATAATAATAATAGTACCAATAATAATAATAGTACCAATAATAATAATAGTACCAATAATAATAATAATAATAATAATAATAACAATAATGGTAATAGTAGTAACAATAATAGTAATAGTAGTAACAATAATAGTAATAGTAGTAACAATAATAGTAATAGTAGTAACAATAATAGTAATAATAATAATATTTCTTATGACAAAAAGGAAATTACTACTAACTGCCATATTTCTAGTGTTGATCCTTTAGGTTGTTCTAATATTGATTACTATGATCGTTTTAGTGGAAAAAATCAGTTCGCTTATTATGCAGACGATTTTTATGATTTTCAAAAATCAACTAGCCAAACGACGAATGATATGTTAAATACAGAATATTTCAACAAGGTAGAAGAGTATAACAAAATGTTTACGTACAACTCTTATAACAAACAAGTGGAGGAAAATATACCGGATCAAATGAATAATACTAATTTAATAATACACAGAAAAAATTATAATCATTTTTTACCAAATTTTTTAATTGATAGTAAATCTTCAATAAACTTAGAATCAAATTCATTTGAAAGCACAACATTAAGTGCATTGGGACATCCTAATAATGATAATTTAGAAAGTAACAATCTGTTAAAACATTTTACTGCTTCTGAGCAAAATGAGGATAGAAGCCTCTGTGCGCTCCCTGAGATGAATCATAAGCCGGTGAATATACATAACGATAAGAATTTAGATCAAAATTGTAATAGTGGTACTAGTTCTACCAGTAATTTGAATATCAATTGTATGAGCGTAAACAGTATGAGCGTGAATAGTATCATTGCGAATAGCAACAGTGTGAATAGTTATGACACGAATAATCATAGCATGAGTAAATACGGTACGAAAAATTATGGTGCTAATAATTATGGATCTAATACTTACAGTGCTAATACGTATGGTTCTAATACTTGTGGTTCGAATACTTATGGATCTAATACGTATAGTTCTAATGCTTATGGATCTAATACTTACAGTGCTAATACGTATGGTTCTAATACTTGTGGTTCGAATACTTATGGATCTAATACGTATAGTTCTAATGCTTATGGATCTAATACGTATAGTTCTAATGCTTATGGTTCTAATGCTTATGGTTCTAATGCGTATGGTTCTAATGCTTATGGTTCTAATGCTTATGGTTCTAATACTTATGGTACGAATAATCATAGCAGTGGTAATTACAGTAACTCAAGCTGCTGTGCAAAGGAAGAGGTGGATGAATTTAACTTATATTTTTCAAGTTTTTTCAACAGCTTCTCAGATAAAGGGGGAAAAAAAAATGATGCAGATACATTATTCTGCTATCTAGACAAGAATAACAAATTTATTGATGAAGATGATAAAAGATATGAACAGCAAGAATTTTATTACCTTGATGATTTTCGTCCAGAGAAAAAAATTTATGAAAACAATAAAAGGGAATACAATGATTTAAGAAATGTACTGCACATCCCTAAAGAGATACACGATATCGTAAATGAGGATAATATTACTACTGATATATATGATAGTAACAAAAATAGTAACAACTTAGAAGAAGGATATAACAACATTAATGTACATTACTTAGGTTTCAACTTGTCTCATTTAATAAAATCAAATGAAGATATATTAGCAAAGAATGAAAATATATCGTCTAATAATACATACTCTAGTGAAAATGAAATAGAAGGCAAAAAAGGCGAAAAAAATGTGTTAGGCGATTATGATGATAAAGAGTACCAATCAAGATATATCAATAATAGTGCCATGTGCTACGTGCAAATCGCAGATTCACATATACCCACGAACCGCTCAGATATGGGCGAATCGAATAATAGCAATAATAATGGCAATAATAATAGTAACAGTAAAAGCAAAAATAATAGCAGCAATAGCAACAGTAATAACAATCGTAATTATAGTATTGATAATAATTATAATGATAATAATTATAATGATAATATTTATAATGATGATAGTTGTAATGATGATAATTGTAATGATAGTTGTAATGATGGTAGTTGTAATGATGATAGTTGTAATGATGATAGTTATAATAATAATAATAATTGTAATTATAGTAATGATAAGGATAATAATGTTAATAATAATAATGATAAAAAAAATAATAATAATAATGATAAAAAAAATAATAATAATAATGATAAAAAAAATAATAATAATAATGATAAAAAAAATAATAATAATAATGATAAAAATAATAATAATAATAATGATAAAAATAATAATAATAATAATAATGATAATAATGATAAAAAGCTAAATATTAATAACAAAATAAGCGATGAAATGCTAAAAAAGTTAATAAGCCTATATACCAAAAACAAATCATCAATTTTCACTTCTCATATGCTTAGTTATCTAAATAATGTATTATGTGAAATAAATAACGACTTAGAAATATTCAACAAATTCAATGTGAAGACTTCAATCAAAAATACGAATGACAATAAAAATGCAAAACAGTAAAATAGGAAAATAAGGAGATTAACATGGCTTGATGTTTCTCTGATTTGACCCCATAAATCTCTTTTTCAAAAAACATATCGTATATATTCATACGTATTTATATACGCATGCAGGTAAATTCACGTACACAAGTATATATGTATATAAGTGTATACGTGGGCATGCATATAATACCCTTGATAAAGTCGTTCATCATTCTTAGCATTGATAAATACTTCATCTTTCCTTGCTGTTTTTCAATGATGAGAGATATTTCATTCATAACAATTTTTGTTTATACATTTAAAAGAGTTCTTTATAAGAGCCCTTATATGTGAATATGGATATGCATATATTATATACATGTGCATGTATATATATGCTAACATGCATATATTCCTATAGTGCACAACTTACGTAAAACTAGGGGTATTAAAAAAAAAACAAAATGATGAAATAATTTACAAAAATACGTGTGGTATTCAATATATGCTCTACTATTCATTATTATTTTATTATTCAGTTCTACGTATGTAAGAAATAAAAAAAAAAAAAAAAAGGCTATTATTTTATTAATACACCTAACTGCAAATGTATTATGTATGTATATATTTATGTATTTATGTATATGCATACAAATCGCGCTTTATTTTTTATTTTACTTATACCCATATTCGCATGCATTACGCCTATATATATATATAAATGTTCATATTTATGTATATTTATTTATATATAAGTGCATAAAATACGCGTATTCTCCAATACATGCTTAACTATATTAAAAGTATAAACCTTATAATACAAACAGATGTAATTTCAAAAACAAAAAGAGAAAATTTGTCTTTTTGATAACAAGAAATTATTTAACTGAAAATTTTATATTAATGATTACATGAATTATAACTATATGCACAACCACTATTCCTTTACTTTTTAATAAAACATAAGTAACTCCTTTGCCTTTATGGAATATAAGCTCATGCATAATATAATATGCATACGCGTACACGATGAACTTCTAAATTTATTATTGTTATCTTGTTTCATATCATTTAGTTTTGTTTTATAATACAAACATTTTATTTTTTTTAATTTTTTTTTTTTTTTATTGAGAACTTGCTTAAATTTGTGCATGTTTATAAAGCTCATTATTTTTACTGTTAAATTTTCTTTTCCTTAAGCCAATAGATATGTCCACACATGCTATTAGCGGTATTATCAAGAATATTTTTTTAGCCTTCGCACGAACATAAGCATATATCTGTCTAACATTATATATATATATATATATATATATATATGTATATATGCACATATTTTTACATTTTTGCTCGTATATCACCATACAACTATTTTGATATCCCCAAACTTTACTCTTGTTTTGGAAAATACACAAATATATCTTTCATTTTTTGCTTACATGAGAGAATAGAAAAAAATAATCACTTAGTAAAAAATATTTACAAAAAAAAAAAAAAAAAAGAAGAAAAGGATCAGAAAAAAAGAGATCTATGTAAAATTAAAGAAATAAATAAAACAGAGAATATAAGCATATATATTTGCCAAAGTAGAATTATTTATGCACATTTATTTATGCACATTAACATATGTACAGTTTCAAACTGGAAAAAGCAAAATTTTACACATCCTTTATATCACAAAGATAAATGATGGAAGTATGAAATATTGTGAAGATAAAAGACAACTTGTCAATTTTTTCAGACGCTTTTAAATTATCTATATACATGTGTAAATGAATAGAATGACTTATTATGTTTTGTACTTGACCATACGATATGGCAGCGACAAGGATAGCAATTAAACTGTCACTATTAATGTCATAAATAGCTAAATTTTGTTTTTTTAAATTCTGATTTGTGCAGGAAATTATTTCACATATTATTTTACTTATGTTATCTAAAATGATGATCTTGTCAATTGGGTTGTTACATTTTTCAATCTGCAAATTTACAATTATGAACATAAAGAAGTCCAACCATGTAGACACTTTTCCAGTATCGGTATAAATACATACTCACGTGTAATAACTCACGTGTAATAACTCACGCGTAATAACTCACTCGCATGATATAACACATGTTCACACAACTACGTATACATGTAACACATTTACGATGGCTCATATGCTTAAATTATATGAAATTTTAAAAAAATACACAATGATAGTTCTAATTTCTTGACTAAGGAATATTTTACAATTTGCACAATTTTCAAAAAACATAAATGTATATATATGTACAAAATTATGTACAATTGTACTTGTTTCGTTTTCAAACCTGTTTAATATGAAAGGAGAGTGTTTCCACGTGGAATAAGCTAACATTTTCTAGACCTAATTTTTTTAAAAAACAATTTAAGTCTTTTCTAAGATAATTCATTTTTTCTTGAATTTTAGATTCTATTTTTTCATAATATTTAATTAATTGTTTCCATATGATGCTATATAAATAAGAATAGGTATATTTAATTAATGAAGTTTTTATATCTTTTCCAAAAAGTTTTTCATTAGCATTATTTTGTAATTTTAAAGTATCATCTACGATTGTTATAATTTTTTTCCCTATGCAGTTTTCATATCCTTTGACAATAATGTATGTATAGATAAAATGTGATAATTTTGAATATAAGAACTGTCTACAATTTCCATTTTTATTAAAAAATAAAGTTAAATCATTTTTATATTTTATTAAATCTTTACTACTATTCTCATTAGGATTGTTACTAAGATGATAATGCAGGGATACATTTTCTTCCCATTGCACTCCCCATTCCCCTTCCACAGGTATATTAATAAAAATTATTTTCAAAAAATTATAATTCGAATTTGTTTCTATTTTTATAATCTCACATATTCTATTCTCTTCAAAACCATAACTAGTATAAACAAATTTTGTATCACTTTCAATGCATTGATCAAACAAGTTTATATATATATCTTTTAAATGACTCTTACAAAATATATGCTTTTTTATAAAGTCCAAATCGATTTGTACGTTCATCAACGTTTTAACTTCTGGCAATAAAATTATATGACTATTCTTCGACAGCTTATTATACAAATTTTTGTATTTGTTAAGTAAAATATTTATCACTGGGTGACTTCTCATTGCTTCCGTTGTGTTGTTTCTTCTGGATTATAATTGACTCAAGTGGGTTTTCACTTTGAAAATGCATACATCTATATATTATTTATATACCATTACAAAATATTTGCATGGCATATAAACAATCCTATACTTATTAACATCACATCCGTAATAATGCCCTTACCATTGTGTTAAGCATTTTTTTTATATTCATTAACAAAGCAAAAAAAAAAAAAAAAAAAAAAAGAACGGTTTTTCAAGCGTATACTTCACTCAATTTCATTTGTAATTCCGCAAAAAAATATATGTTACCCGACATATATATATATATATATATATATATATATATACCTGACTCATTCAAAAAGGATGATCATAATGTAAACTTCAATATTTCCATATTTTAAAATATAAATTTGTTCCCCTTTTTTAGAGCTTTAAAATGGTACAATTTTTTTTGCAGAACGTTTTGGTTATTCCGGAAAAAATAAAAATAAAGTAAATACAAAATGTATACAAAATAAATGCAAAACACATGCAAAATGTATACAAAATAAATGCAAAACACATGCAAAATGTATACAAAATAAATACAAAACTGATGTAAAAAAAAAAAATATAAAATACAGTAAAAAGCTTAATCCTGCATTTAAGAAATATATTCTATAAAATGTAGTATCGCCTCAGCAGGAAAATGAAAGAACCTCCTTGCAGAAGTTGAAAAAAAAAAATATATATATTATGTATGTATAATTATATGTGCATACCATGCACGAATCTATTGCTTTATATGCTATTCTTAGCAGCTCTTTTCTTTAATGTTAGAAGAATTGTGTTTTTACCTTCTTCGACCTCAAATGCACATAGCGAGCACCTCTCTTACCTCATTGTCAGTCTTTGACAGGAATTTCGTAAAGTTTAGTAACTCATTTAAGAGTAAACATTTAATTGTAAATTTTAAAACGGTTTGTTTTTTGCGTAAATTATTATCTCATTCAAATTATTGAAATGAAAAGGCAGAATTATGAGAGAATTAAAATTAAAAAAAAAAAAAAAATGAAAAAAAATTTCAAAGTATTTTTTTTTCTTTTATTCCTTTACATATTATATATGTATATATATATATGTAAATAATATAATAAGGAAATATACAATAACAAAAAAAAATTTTAAATCTATAAAAGTATATATATAAAAACTATGTGGACTATAATACATAACTAAAAATAATAAAATAAAAGGATAGATTAATTATAATAAAAAAAAAAAAAAAAGTGGAAAATGATAAAAAAAGTTTTGTAAAAAGATTAATAAATTATATGGTATATTATTAAGATTATGGTTAATTTTATATATACAAATCTAGAAATCTAGATTGTAAAAAAAAAGAAAAGAAAAAGAAAATTTTTTTCTTTTCACATATTTTAAACTCTTACAATATTTGGTTATGTATAATGCTGTATATATTATACATACATACATATACACGAATACATATATATTTGCATGTAATACATATTGGTAATATAACAATGATTTTATATATATAGCTTAATTTTAGTTAGTCTATTTTTATTTTTTTTTTTAATTACTACATTAATTCTGTTTTTTAATTATTTTAACATTATATAGTTAATATTTTTTTTTTTATTAAATTTTTGTTAATTTTGGTTAATTCTCTGTTAATTTTTCCTTAATTTTCTATTAAATCTCTGTTAATAGGACGTGTTGTATGTCTGCAAATCAAGTGAATGGATGATCAACCGCTGTATTTCTAAGGACTGAGCTGATGGCAAAATGTTGTTTAATATTTCCGTGCTAAATAATTTGAGATAAGGAATAAGGGATGATACTCCAATAGAGTTTTGCGTATATTTTATATGATATTTTAAGGACTGTTCTTTCCTTTTCCTTTCACCATTTAATATATCTTCTAGCTTCACATTATTTGTTATGTTCAAATTTTTATATATGTTAAATACTTTAGGTATACAATTCATAAGAATATCATTTAGGCATATTATTATGGCAGTTTTCAATAACTCGTAGTATTTATCATCTACGTTGAGTATTGGGAAAATATCATCTTCAGAATTCTAAAAAGTAAAATACATAAAAAAATATTAAGAAATGAAAGAATTCAAAAGAGATAGCAGTAATGGGAATGCAGTTATGTAAACATAAATATAAATATTTTTTTTTCTTGACATATTATATGCGGCATGTACAAACCACAACACAATGGAACATAAAAAATGAAATATAAACGCTATTAGGAGTAAATATTTTTAAAAAAATGGAAAAATTGGCGCAAAAACAGAGCCATCATAATATTGTATGCAATATATGCAAACTAAGCAACATGCACGGTATAAACAAATATTCGAGCAGTATATACTGTGTTATGCACTTTATGTGCACCTCTTTCCTTCCTCCTCTTTACCTTTTTTGCTTCTCCGGATGCATCTTGTCTGGTGTGATCACTGAGGATGTTGTTCACGTCCTGTGGATGGTCATACATATCATCTGGGGTATCATTATTTTGTAATTCTTGTTTGTTCTTACAAACACTACTGCTGCTATTATGATGGAAATTGTAGAGAGAACCGTGTCTAGAATTATCAGAGCTAGAATTATAAAAATGGGTTAAATTATTTGAATTTATTTGTGTCTGTTCTGAATTAATACTAATATTATTGCAACTGTTATTACAATTGCTATTACTGTTACCATTATTATTCATATTAGTACTTGTAGCACAATTATAATCGCTTAACTTGTTTTGCCTTTTAATTTGTTGTATAGCCTCAATACTTAACTTATAAGCCTCTTTCACTCCTCTTCTAATAACTGAATATGCCTTTCTATAACCATTAATTTTTATACGGAAGCACTTATTAGCTTCGTCATAAATTAGTCCATCCACAAATTTACACTTATTTACTTCTTTATTTATTCTTATATCTCTTTCTTCTACAGTTTCATCTATAAATGTATTATTAAAACTGAAAGGCTTATTATTATCTGAGTCAAAATTATACGATTTGTATATATCCTCTTTATTATTTTCATACTGCTCCTCTGAAGGATATACTGCTGCCATGTTGTTTGTATATCCAAAGCACAACTTTTCATCTATAATTTGAGTGTTCAGTTTATTTATTATATTAGCATCTGTTAAGGTTTTACAGTTATGAAGCAAATGTTCATATCCTACTACTACACCATTCAAATTTTTCCCGTACAATTCATGACATTGTTCGGCATAGCTAGCTGTCATATGCAGCTTGTTTTTATTACAACTACTACTACTACCACCTCCAACATTGTTACTAGTACTAACACTACTACTACTGCTACTACCTCCAACATTATTTTCTCCACTTTCTACATTGTTATTACCATTGATAATACTCACATTATTGTAAGTGCCCGCACCGTCATTGTCAACCCCATTTGTGCTTGCATTTATTCTCACATTACTATTATTATTATTATTATTATCGTCGTTATTATCACCATTAATGAAATTCCTCATTAGGATGTTATGATTCAAATTTTTATTATTACTACTACTACAACTACTACAAGCACCCTTGGTGGTGCTATTTTTGCATTCGTCTGATTTGGTCATATCATTTTTTATATGTTCACTTTTAATATAATAATCTTGGATGTTATTATTATGTATATTGTCTACTTCATATATATGAGTGGGCGAATAATTATTATAATTCGTAGTTATTCCTGTATTACTTATTGCACTATTACTTGATGAAATATTAAGCATATTGTTATTATTGGCCTTATTAAATAAGCTGCTGTTGTTATTTTTGTTTTCTTTCATCATATCAGGATCGTTTAAAAAGTGAATTAAGCTCGAGTCGATAGCATTACCACAACTACTACTGCTGTTAGTTCCATTATTATTATTATTATTATTATTGATATTACTACTACTATTCGTAATAGTAGCATCCGTAGAAGCAGCACTGTTATCATATTTCGATGGGGCGTAACTCGATCTACTACCCTTCTTGTTATTATCATTACTACTATTACCCTTACTGGATTTTAGGTTATACACTGCCTTATCGTTTTCCGTATTACTGTAGTTTTCCTCATAACATACACTATTGCTGCTGCTATTGCTGTTACAGTTCATAATACCACTTGCCTTTTTTTCTGAAACATAATCGTACACATTCGCTTGTGTATTAGTTCTATTGTCACTTTTCAAATTGAAGTTACCTCTTCTCTCATTTAACGTGTACAAGTCTTTATGATTACTCATATTACATAAGGATGTAGTTTTCTTCTCGCTTAATTCACCCAAATTAACCGAATCGGTAATAAAGTTTGCCTTTTCATCTTTTATTATTCCGTTCTTTACATTATACTTGTAATTACATGTCATACTTGAGCTTTTGTGAGGATAACTTTTTCCTTTGTTTGTTTCTAAAATACGATTTCTAAACTCAGCAGCTAATTTATAAGCTTGATAAACTCCTCTTGTTCTAACTCCAAATGATTTTCTAAAACCACATACACTAACAGTCCAGTAATTTCTTCTTTTATCAAAGAACATACCTTGTAATTTTGGTAAGCTAGCAGCTTGATTTAATATTTCACTTTTCGGTAGCCTTACATTTACACTGTTGTCAATTAAGCTATCTAGCTTTTCCGTACTCTTTTTAATGGATCTATTTTCCATATTAACATATTTATCGTAATTTTTTAACAATCTTCCACTACTGCCACTATTATTATTCCCACTATTATTATTGCTACTATTATTATTGCTACTATTATTATTGCTACTATTATTATTGCTACTATTATTATTGCTACTATTATTATAGCTACTACTATTATTGCTACTACAATTATTGCTACTACAATTATTGCTACTACTATTATTATTACCATTAGTATTACTATTATTATTATTCATACCTTTTCCATATGATGATAGCATCATTCCTGCTATGTCACACTCCTTCAGCGTGGATACTCCTCCTCCCCCTCCTCCAATATTAATATTTGTACTATCATACATACTGTTGTTTCCATTAATGATGTGTTGATTAATACTTCCGTTCACCATTATATCACTATTTGCTTCTACACTGTTAGAACCAGCTAATAAGTTTGAATCAAAATTTATTAATTCACTTTTTATTCCTCTTGCAGGTGAAGCGTTGCTACTTCCATCTTCTGCTAAGAAATTACTATTCGAATAATCATACTCATTATTCACCATGATGCTCTCTTTTTTTTGTTTTTCCGACTCTGATAAATCCATTTTGTACATGTTCTCCTCATCATGTATATGTCCACCATTGAGCAGGTGTCCACTATTATAGTAGTAATTGTTACTGCTGCTGTTGTTGCTGCTATCATTGTTGTTTTCTCCAAGACCACTATATTTTTTGCCTTCTTTCTGACTTGTACAGGCAGTACTATTATTATTACCATTACTGTTACTACTACTGCTGCTACTACTGCTACTTCTACTACTATTATTGTCTGTGTTTTTATTTTCAATTTCTCCTTTTTTTTTTCTGTCTCTTTTACCATCTTCTTCGTATTTCATATTATGATTCAAGTTGTTATATAACTCACTGTGATGATTACGGAGTACTTTATTTTCTTCCAGAAGTTTTTCTTCTGATTCCAATACAGGGAATTTATGATTCTCTAGCGAGTTATTATTATTTGCATTGTAATTTGCATTATTCTCCCCCAACATTAATGAAGATGTATTACCACTGGATAATTCAAAATGGATTCCACCTTTGTTACTACTACTACTACTACTACTGTTTTTTCCAGTAGAAGCATTATGATGATAATGATGATGATGGGAAGAGGGTTGCAAATCCGAGAAGCTGCTACTACCACTTAGGTGAAATTTCCTCTTTTCAAAATAGTTCAATTTTTTTAAAGATTCCTTGACACTTACATTATTACCTGCATTGTTAAAGGTACTACTGTTACTGTGACTGTTACTGTTAAGATCATTGTTATTGTTATTGTTATTATTGCTGTTGCTATTGCTGTTGCTGTTGTTGTTACTATTGCTGTTGTTACTATTGCTGTTGTTGTTACTATCCCTTTGAAAGAACATCTTATCTAAGCTAATATTTATGGCACTCTCTATTTCGCTGTCTTCGTCATTACATCTTGTGTCTTCCTCTTCCTCCTTGCTGTTAATGTAGCTAAGGAAATTATTCCCTTTTTTCTTCCCGTACATGGTAGTGTTACTAGTGTTTGATGTTACAGTGGCAGCTGCGGACGCATTACTGCCATACGCAATTTTATTATTTTTATGAACAATTTTATCAAATTCAATCGTTTTGATAAAATTTCGAATGGATTCTGAAAACTCCTCTGTGTTTTCATCAAAGTTATTTGATTCTTTTATTTGAGCAACGTACTCACAACATTTGTTATAACATAAAACAACATCAGAATTATAATCACTAGGGTTAAAGAAACTTATTCTTAAATTTTTATTCTTATCCTTAAAAAATACAATCCACTTCTTCATTTTTTCGTCCCAAATTATTCCTTTAACCCATGGTTTCAAGCTGTAAGCAGTTTTCGTTTGTTCACAGGTGGCGCTATTGTAACTGTTACTACTATAGCAGCTATTACCATACTTGTAATTATCACCACTTAAAATACCTATACTATAGTCATTATTATCACCATTATTATCTGAACTCCTAATACTACTATTACTATCATTTATCACATTTCTGTTGTATTCGAAGTAGTTTAATTCTTTAAAAAGATCATCCAATAATTCTATATCATGGTAATGTTGTTCATTCACGAACTTGGTGATATCATACAAGTTGTCATCATTATTCTCACCCTTTTGTTTATTTAAATAATCAACACTATTTATAAAAGCTTTACTTATTCCTTCCTCAAAAAAGAATTGTTTCCTGTTTATATTATTATCTTTATAATAATCTACTACGAAACATAACTGTTCTAAATTGTGTGAAATCTCTTCGAGTTTTGGAAGCTTATTTAATTCTTTGAATAAATAGTATACAAAACTAGTCATACGCATTTTAGAACAATAGTTATAACCTATCTCTATACCCTCTTTATTTTTTACATAAATATGTTTGGTAATTTCATTTCCATTATTATTCCATAACTTACATATCCACATATTTTTCTTATGATCCCACTGTATACCTTTTTTCCATGGGCATAATTTAAAAGCGATATCATTGAATTCACTATTTATTACTTTTTCTGACGATGCTTTTTTTTTATTACTATCTTTAATACTGTTATTGTTTAGTTTCTCAGCACTGCAATCAGATACTCCGTCATTGGCGGCTGCATCCGATTTATTATTATTACCTTCTTCTTCATACTTATTAATAATACTACTGGTACGTGCCATTATGTTGGCATCTTCATCCATAGGGTCATTCTTCTTTTCAATATTTTCAATAGAATTATTATTTTCAACTTCAGTTAATACATCATATGTAGTTATTTTTTCCTTATTATTATTTTGCTCCTTCTCATCCTTCTCATCCTTATCATCCTCCTCTTCTTTCTCTTCCACCTCTTCCTGTGTACAATCTTTACTATCACTTTTCTTCACTTCTTCTTGATCATCATTATCTACAACATCATCGTCTTCTTCGTTTTTCACTATAATGTAATCGTCATAGTTTATATGCTGCTCTTGCCTATTCCATTTTTCTACAACCTGACAGTTGTTATTATTCTCACTAACACTGTTACTGTAACTGACAGTATCATTATTACTCTTGTTGTTGTCAACAATATCTCCTACGATGCCCGTGCTGTTAGTTCCGTCCTTCTTGCTATTCAAAGAATAACTATTACATATCCTGTTAAAATTAATCACGTTTAACTTATCACTCATTGTCATATTCTTCAGGATATTAATACCTTTTATTATTTTTTCATTATTATCTGCACTATTATTATTTAATATATTTCTTATCATTTTGTTGAAATTTAATATATTCTCATAATTTAAATGTTCATTTATTTTGAAATTTTTTTCATTTTCATTCTTGTTATTATCATTCGAAATTATTTCTCCTTCTCCATTTCTATTCTCTTTAAGTTTATTCAAATTTTCGTACATTTTATTTCCATCCCATGTGTCATTGCGCTCTAAGGTAATTACATTATCCGTGCTACTACTATTACTATAACTATTATTTTTACTATTATTGTTACTGTTACTATTGTTATTTTTATCTTTTTCCTTCTCTTCCACATTAATATTACTAATGCTACTCCCTTCTTTATTAGCATTATTATTAAACTTTGCAAAAGCTGCATGTGACTGATAATCGGATAGGCGGTTTGCACTTACTCCCGATTCATTATTATTATTAATACCGCTACCGCTACCACTGGTATGGTTACTATTATTATTACTACTATTACTGTTATCATGAATGCGACTGTGGAGGTCAACTCTATAATCATAGTCGCTGCTGTTCACAAGAGCGCTAAGTTTCCTCTCTTGCTTGTCTTTTTCTTCCCCATAGGGATGATGATTACTATTATTGTCAAATGACTTAATAATATTGTTTCGTTTAATTACATTACTTAAAAGAAGATATGCATTTTTATCCTCGTCACTTATTAAATTACTATTCAAAAGTTGAAGAAGTTTCCCATTATCTTCACTAAATTTTTTATAATTATTATTATAATGAGTTGTTGTTGTTTTAGATTGTACATTATTTTTTCCTAACTCGTTTATAAAATCTTTATTATTATCTGAAGAGGTCATAGTAGTATTTTCTACCTCATTATCCATATTGAAAATATTAAAATTTGAATTATTTACTAATACACAAGAAGATTCATTTTTATATAAATCTTTCTTATAATTCAAATGTGCACGATTGTTCACATTTTGATGGTTTAAGGAAGAGCTAGTATTATTACCATTTTCCTTCTCATTATTATTTGTTGAGTTTGTATTTATGCGTTTGATTCCGTTTAAAAGTTTTAAGTCATTACTTAAAAAGGAGGATTCTTTTTTGTAATGACTATTCGAATCACTTAAAAAGGATTTATTATCTCCTTGGTTCGATGTATCTATATCTATAAAATGTTTTTGTTCTTCATCAATACAGTCAAAGTCTTTACTGTGGCTGTTATTCATGTTATCCATATTAAGCATGCTATGGTTTCCATGGATGTTATTACCGCTATGATTATTATGGCTGATTTGACTGCTATGGATGCTATGGTTTATGTAACCAGCTTCCCCACGCTCAAAATTTAGCTTACTATTATTATTATTATGTGTTATAAGATTATTGTTATTTGCGTTAATTAACTTACTAAGTTTGTCTCTGCGTAAAGAAAAGGGCATATTGGCACCATCGTGATCGTTTAAGTCGTTTTGTGCATGCCCGTTGACATTATTACTGCTACCAATGGTACTGATATTACTGCTACCAACGGTACTGATATTGCTGCTACCAATGGTACTGATATTGCTGCTACCAATGGTACTGATATTGCTGCTACCAATGGTACTGATATTGCTGCCACCGATGGTACTAATATTACTACTGCAAATTGTGCTGCTATTACTGCTCACATTGTTATTTTCACCTTTTAAATTCTTAGGATTTTCACTTTTGTTCACATTTTTACACATCTTGTTATTATCCTGGTTACATATGGTCAATTTATTAATACAATGGACAGCCATTTCATATGCATTATTATAACCGTAAATATCTACGGGAAATTTATTCACTAATACCTTGTTGTCATAGTCATACGTAACTACCCATTCCTTCTGAATAGAGTCATATGACAAGTATTTAAAAATTAGTTTGTTTTTTCCTTGAATATCTAAAAAAAAAAGGGGAAGAAATGGTTAAGGGGAAAAATATTATTAACAGGCAACATGAAACGAAAAACGCAGGAAGTGGAATATATATTGGGACGCGAAGCACACAGGAGTGTGGCGCATACGTGCATGCATACTTGATGAATACACGCATATATATGACCATGTATACACTCATACACACATGCATATAATATTGAGCCTTTTATACAGTGCAGGTTCAAGAATGCAGAACAATTTTTGCCCGCATATGTATATTCCTCCTTAAGCATACCTTTGAATCCATTTGGAATCTGGGAATTAATGTTAAGTAGATTTAGGTGAGACGTTTTTGATTCTCCTTGTTGCTTTTTTATATGACCTATATTAGCTGTTTCAAAATTCTTTCTATGTTGTATAGCTAATTTTCTGGCTTCTTCAAAACCATACTTATAAACTGGGAAATATCTATTAATACATCTACCATTGATACAAATTCCTGATAACCATCTATTTTGTGATTTATCAAATCTTACTCCAACAACATGGGGTAACTTTTCTGCCATTTTTGCATAATTATTTTCACTATTATTTGATATATGTTTTACACGATTATAACTACATTTAGTACCTGATATATTTGCACTTGTGTAATTTTTATTCTTATCTATTTTCGATGATGTAGTAGTACTCTCTAATTTTACTTCATTTTTCACATTTATATTATTATCATTCCATTTATTGCTTTTTCTGATTTTTATTATACTTTCATCATCACTTGCACTGTTACTTATATTGCCATTTGTGTTACTATTTATATTACCATTTGTATTGCTACATGTATTGCTACTACTAATTTCTTCTGAGTAGTCAAACTTTTTATTATGATCATGCGATATTATAGAATTACCATTTAGGTTATTCATCAATGAGTTATTACTTGATCCTTCCTGCTGCCTACTACTAATATTATTATTATTATTATTATTATATAATTCTAAATACTTTTTTGAATTCTCTTTTAATTTATGACTACTATTATTAGTGTTATTATTATTATTCGTAGTAGTACTAGACGTAGTAGTTGTTGTTAGTGTATCGCTTTTTTTAATAAAATTTATTTTATTTTTTGACTCTTCATTATTTAAATCATTACTATAATCACTATTATAATATAAAGAATTCATAGTTTTCTTTCTTCGAGTTCTTACTGATCTCTTGTTTATATCTGTCATCTTTTAATTTATTATTTAAAGAAAAAATCATAATACTGAACAAATGCATAAACTACATATATAATTTCACCTATGCATAAATATACGTGTATATGCTAAGTGCTACAGGTTACTAATTTGTATATATGTAGATATACATGTAAATGTACATATATTTATAACATATAGGAATGTATATATATATAATGTATAAATATGAGTGTATATATATGGAATGTATATATGTGGAGTGTATATATATGAGTGTATATATATAAGTGTATATATATGGAATGTATATATATGAGTGTATATATATAAGTGTATATATATGGAGTGTATATATATAGAATGTATATATATGGGTGTATATATATGAGTGTATATATATGGAATGTATATATATGCGTGTATATATATGAGTGTATATATATGGAGTGTATATATATGGAGTGTATATATATGGAGTGTATATATATGAGTGTATATATATGAGTGTATATATATGAGTGTATATATATGAGTGTATATATATGGAGTGTATATATATGGAGTGTATATATATGGAGTGTATATATATGGAGTGTATATATATAAATGTATATTATAAATGTATATATATAAATGTATATTATAAATGTATATATAGGAGTGTATATATATAAATGTTCATATATGTATGTATATTTAAGAATATATATATATATATATGCTCATAAAAAAAAATCACAAAATATATGATTTTTTAAAAAGGATAAAAAGGTAACTATTAGTATGCTATGTACGTACGTACGTATGTAAGCATACATATATATACATTTATATATATACATTAATTTATATATATATTTTATATACTAGCAATATTTACTCATTATTTAAAAAAGTATTGTAAAAAAAAAAAATATATATAAAATACAAAATATAAAAAAAAGAAAATTATGATGGGAAAACTGTAAGAGGATCTATAAAAAGAACAAAAGAATGGAAATACATACATTAAAGAAACTATAAAAAAAAAAAAAAAAAATTATAAAACAAAACCTAACAGGTTCAATTTAAAATCTATAAAAAAGTTATGTTGAAATTATTTATATTTTATAATTTTTTTCTTTTTATTTATATACATCTATATATAACACAAATAAGTAAAAATATGAATATATAAAAATAAATATGAATTAATATATGAATAAATAAGAATAAATATGAATATGAGTAATTATGCGTAAATATGAGTAAATATAAAAAAAATACATATATATATATATGTATATTTAACAAATATATTTCAATATAAATTAAAAAAAAAAAAAAAAAAAAAACAAAACAAAAAAAAAAAATGTTGTAAAATTATTTATATAGATGCATATAATAGTAACTGTACAAATGCAGATGAAAATAAACTACAATATAATATTTATATGGTTGCATATATGCATATAAATTATATAATATGTATCCTATATACATGTATTCTATTATATACATATATATATATATATATATATACAATTATGCAATGTATGATTTATATATATGTAATAGAAATATGCAGAATAAATTAATAACATAAATTAATTAAATGTATAAATATATATATATATATTTTAATTACTAAAGCTATTTCTATAAAAACAATTATTTTTTATGTAATTAAAAATAAAGAGAAATTTAAAAAAAAAAAAAAAGAGAAAACAATGAAAAAAGGAAAAAAAAAGAAAAAGAAAAAAAGAGAAAATACAAGTATAGAAAAGGCCGTAATGAAAAATAATTATATAAAATAATAAAATAAAATTGTACATTCTACGCATGCCACATTAAAATTATCTTGAATAAAAAAATAAAAAATAAATAAAAAAAAGGAAAGAAAAGAAAAATTATTGTAAAATTTACATATAATTTTTTTTAATTTAATAAATTAAGAAAACCATCATATATAACATATATATATATATAATGTAATAAATACTATTATTATTCATAGTATAATTTTTTTTTTTTTTTAATTTACCTAAAAAATCTATTACATTTATTATTATTACTTATGACAACTATTCTCATATATATACAGTATAGAAAATGTAATATATATTTTCTGTACATATGGAGTGTTGTAATAATATGTGTATTCAACTATGTAACCTTATACGTAAAATATAAATATATACAATAAAAAAGGAGGGGCGAAAAATTAAATGAAAAGAACGTAGGAAAATAATATATATATATATATATTTATTTATTTTATTTTTTTTTTTTTTTCATTAAAGTATATGTAATGTAAAAATGGAAAAAAAGTAGTCACAAAGAAAAAACTTGGTAAAATGGAAATATAATAAAAAATTAAATATGTAAAAAAAAAAAAACAAATAAAATAAAAAAAAATAATAATTATATTAAATAAATTTACTTTTTTGGACACTTAAAATAATGACTTAAAATATGTATGAAGTTCGAATTGCATCTAATTTTTTAAATTAATTTAATTTTTTTTTTTTTTGTTTAGTTGTTCTTGTTTGATTGCTTTTGTTTTTTTTTTAATTTTATGAGAAAAATATTAAAAAAAAAAAAAAAGAAATTAATTTTGTAAAGAAACTAAATTTTTTATTCTTTTTCCAATGTTTCTACAAAAAAATATATATATATTTATAAAATTTTAAAAGCATTTTAATTATATAATAAATTTGCATATATATATAAATATATATAATATATATCTAATAATACAAAACGTATATTTTACACGATTCTATTTTTTCCAAACATACATATGTATATATATTTTTTTTTATTGCATTATAAGTATATGCAAAATACAACATCCACATAAATATATATTTTTGTTCGGATCTGGGTATAATAATCTAAGGAAAATTTTTTTTTTTTATATAAATATAATAATAAATAATATATAAATAATAACTATATGGGAAAATAAATAAAATGATATACTAGGTTATACATATATATATATATATATGTACGTATATACATATCTATGTGCATATATGTATATATATATATACATAGGAATTCATACCACGGTACCGCAAAAAT